>NC_084629.1:34037062-34337062 GCF_033978795.1 Nerophis ophidion | reverse complement strand
TTGCTCCAAAGTTGTTTTATGTACTGTGCACACTGTTATGTTTAACAGAGGGAGTTGGCGACACAGACACCAGGGGGCAGTAAATCTGTAGGATTTATTATTTATATATATATATATATATATATATATATATATATATATATACATATATTATATATTGGCCCTGCGATGAGGTGGCGACTTGTCCAGGGTGTACTACACCGCCTTCCGCCCGATTGTAGCTGAAATAGGCGCCAGCGCCCCCCGCGACCCCAAAAGGGAATAAGTGGTAGAAAATGGATATATAATTGGCAGCACGGTAGTACAGGGGTTAGTGCATGTGCCTTACAATACAGAGGTCCTGAGTTGTCCTTGATATCTTTCTGTGTGGGATTTGCATGTTCTTCCCGTGACTGCGTGGGTTCCCTCCGGGTATTACGGCTTCCTCCTACCGCCAAAAACATGCACCTGGGGATAGGTTGATTGGCAACACTAAATTGGCCCTAGTGTGAAAATGAGTGTGAATACTGTCTATCTATCTGTGTTGGCCCTGCGATGAAGTGGCGACTTGTCCAGGGTGTACAGAGCCTTCTGCCCGAATGCAGCTGAGATATGTTAGGTTCCAGTGACCCCCCCGCAACCCCAAATGGGACAAGCGGTAGAATAATGGATGGATAGATGTATATATATGGATATATATATATATATATATATATATATTATATATATATACACATATATATATATATATATATATATATATAAATATATATATATATATATATATATATATATATATATATATATATATATATATATATATATATATATATATATGTATTAATAATCAAAAACAATACTAACTCAACTATAGACTGGAGTGTGTTACAAAATCCACGAGGGGTGTATGTGTGTTTGACTATGTGTGTAATTAATTGTTGTGTATTACTGTGATGTGTTGGGTGAGAGGAGGAACAAGGCAGGAAGACAGTCCGTGGAGCAGGCAGATGATCCATGGCGAGAGAGAAGCGTCAGAGTCCGTGTCCACATGAGGGGGGTCGAGGATCGAGGGAGGCAGTGAGAATCCAGAGGGGAACGACAGGAGATCCAACAGGTAAAACTCGGTAAAACACTGTGGGAAGACAACAAGGACATCGGAAAAGGAGTGAAATGTAGAGAACAAAACAAAGAGCATAAAGCTTGAGTCGGCTTATTGTCCACCATAGAGAACTAAGTTCCTGCGAAGGTCCTAGGGTCCCCTGGTCCTTATACCACTCTCCCTCATCAGTCCCAGGTGTGCAAGTTGCTGATTACTCTACAGCCTTGCCAGCATTTACCAAGTGTGCAGATTGCTGATTGCTCACAGCCTTGCTGGCATGTGGGCGTGACGCTGCCTTGGGCGCCTCCCGAGGTGTGACAAGCAGGTTGTAAAGATGAGGGCGCATTGGAATGGCCGTGACACACACACAAGTAAACAGTGACTTGTGCAAAGTCTGTAATGTATAACAATGCGGCAGCTAAAGGACTTCCCTGTTTATTAATTAATTTGTTGTCCTGTCCAGCTACTCGGGCAGCAGCCTTACATATTTACATTACAAAAGAGATGTGTGGGATACTTGTTGCCTTATTTGTATTTGACTTTATTATCTGGATTTATATTATTATTTGGCACAGGAGGGGATAGAAAGATAAAAAAAGGAAAACAGAGGTGGAAATTGCGGGGGACAAGAGAGGGATAAGACAGAGCGACAACAACAAAAAACAGAACAAAACAATAGCCATCGAATCTGTGAACATTGCTCCAAAGTACGAATGTTGTTTTGATTTACTGTGCGCACAAGTGGTAAAAATTGACATGTGCAAAGGCAGTATCGTATGATAAAACAATGTGGCAGCTGAAGAAGGACTTCCCCAATAGCTGAACAGCTGATTGTATTACTTCCGGTGCTGACGTAAGCTAACTTGCATGTGACCATCGGTGTTTGGGTTGGTTACTGAAAACCAGTAACTAGCTACAGGTACGTGTTACTTTATTTCAACAGTAACTCAGTTTATTACTCAGTTACTTACACCACATGCACTGACATGCACTTGCATCTCTGAACTCTACTAAGCAATGTGGTCTATATACAACACACACAGACAAAGATATGTTTCAAAGGGCCAATTTATTTCAGGCCAGAACAAATTTACAAAAATATTGTAAATAGCTGCAACATAACATACATAATCAAACAAACAGCATTTTCATGTGATCCTTCACCTGAAGAAGGCACACATGACACACACAAAGCTTAACCAGGCATTTTTTTCTCTCAAGGAATTGTGAAATGAAATCATGTCTTTAGGAGTTCAACGCTGTACTGAAGCCCAGAACACTCTACAAATTTCCCCAGTTTTAGTATAGAGATAAGAAAAGATTGGCCTGGCCCACTAATATCCCTCTTTATGTTTGTGAACTTTATAGTTTATACATTTAAAGTGATGTGACAATCAAAAACTCTAGAAGTCTAGAATGAAAGAGTATATAAGAGAATTGAGAAAGTGTGTGTACCTTCAGTGATGAATGATGAGCAGAAGCAGAGTTTGGAGTGTTTTCTTTAGCTCGCTTTCCATGTTTATGTACTCACTGTCCACTGTGTCCAGGTACGTGGAAAATGTTTTCCGTGCCATTTGCTGTTTGATGCCCGATATCTTGCTAATTAGCTGCCTGAAAGCGGGTGACTCCACTGTAGAAATAGCCTGCATGTCTTCTAGCACATACGCTGCAATGGCTCTATCACTGTTGTCCTGGATAGCAGTGCCTCCGTTAAAATCCTTAGGTGGAGTGTGTCTCTCCTTACTAGCTTAGTCGAAGAATGTTTATTTTGTAGCTGTTTTAGAAAATTTGAATTGCTGTTTTTGTCAGCTGAGTTTCCTCCGCCGGGTGGCGGGGCTCTCCCTTAGAGATAGGGTGAGAAGCTCTGCCATCCGGGAGGAACTCAACGTAAAGCCGCTGCTCCTCCACATCGAGAGGAGCCAGATGAGGTGGTTCGGGCATCTGGTCAGGATGCCACCCGAACGCCTCCCTAGGGATGTGTTTAGGGCACGTCCAGCTGGTAGGAGGCCACGGGGAAGACCCAGGACACGTTGGGAAGACTATGTCTCCCGGCTGGCCTGGGAACGCCTCGGGATCCCCCGGGAAGAGCTAGACGAAGTGGCTGGAGATAGGGAAGTCTGGGCTTCCCTGCTTAGGCTGCTGCCCCCGCGACCCGACCTCGGATAAGCGGAAGATGATGGATGGATGGATGGAAGGATGGATGGGTTTTTGTCATGATCCGTGATCCGGGTCATGTTTTGTTTAGTTATGTTCTGTTAGTTTTGGACTCCCTTAGTTCCTGTTTTGTGCACTTTGGGTGTTTGTTTTGGTTTCCACGGGTACTAATCAGAGAGCCATTTGTTGCTTCATTGTTTGCTATACGCAACTGTTACGTTTTGAAGTTCCTGATTCTTGCTCCTGAGTTTCCTGTTTTTTGATTGCTTGATTGAAACTTTTATTAGTAGATTGCACAGTACAGTACATATTCCGTATCACTAAATGGTAACACCCCAATAAGTTTTTCAACTTGTTTCAACCACCTTAATCATTTCATGTGCTGTTCAATTATGTGCTGAGTTTTGGCTTAGCTCCCTGTTTTGTCTGTAGTTTTGGTACTTGGTTGATTAAATAACATCATCTCCTACTTCACGCTGTTGTCCGGAGTTGTCCGTTCTGCATTCCTGGAGAACAAACCCCGACCCGACCTGCCATACGTGACAGTTTTGGGAAGTAGATAGGATCTTTGATTCAAGACACAACTTATATTGAACTAAAATGTTATTTTCTTTGTGCTCGACATTAAAAAAGTAGTGCGAATATCTCCATATTACGAAACTCGACTTAGGCTTCGCTATAATGTCTTGTGACCCAGGAATAATCAAAAGTACGACAATGCAACCCACCAACAAAACACACTCAGATATCTATTTCCAGCCGGTATGACGTAAAAAAAAAAACGTAAAATAGCGCAGAAACGCATCATGTAGTAACGTTAACTGAGTTACTGAATATAAAAAATAACGTGTTAGACGCGTTAGTTACCGCCAAAAATAATGGCGTTACAGTAACACGTTAGTCCCAACACTAATGATTAGCAGAGGCAGAATTTGGAGTGTTGTCAGGCTTTCCCCTGACAGTTTGTCTATGTTTTAGTTTTTTCTTCTGGATTTGTCTGTTTCCTCTGTGTTTAGTATCTCCTGTCTTTAGTTCCTGTCTAGTGCTCTTCTTTTGTCAGCTTCCTGTCTTGTTCCCTGAGTGCTTTGTTCCTCCTCAGTTGTGGCTGATTGGCACCTGGCCACACCCGTTGCCAATCAGCCCGCTCCTATTTGTACCTGCTTCGTCTTGTGTCAGTTGTTGGATCATTGTATTGTCATTCGGACTTGTCTTTGCCATAAGTTGCTCTTGTCGTGTCTGTGATTCTTTTCAGCTTTACCTGTTGTGCTACATGTTATCCTGGTCGTCATAGCGGTAAGCTGTTCTTGTTAGCCATTAGTTATTTCCAGTATTTCTGTTTGCTATCCTCTAGCTTCCATGCTAAAGTTCCTTTTTGTTTTCTAGCTTCCAGTGCTAGCTCCCTTAGTTTGTTATTCCGCCCACGTGCGTGCTTTTGTTTGTTCTTGTTCTATTATTTATATTAAATGTCTTCATATCCAATGCCTGTCTCCATCTCTGCATCTTGGGGTTCGACAACAAATAACTCTGACAAGTGTATTCCTTAGCTTGCTTTCCATGTTTATGTACTCACTGTCCACTGTGTCCAGGTACGTGGAAAATGTTTTCCGTGCCATTTGCTGTTTGATGCCCGATATCATGCTAATTATCCTACAGTACTACGACTAGGTCTTTTTGAATACAATGCCACAAGCTTGGCACCTTGAATGAAAGTGTACCCTAGACAGGTGTTTATCAAGTGTTTATTACCATGACCAAAACATTTTCTTTAATGAAATGTGTTTTAAACATTATGCTTTTATAAACAGCTCAACACAAAAAGGACATAAACGGGCATTTGAAAAAGATTAAAAATAATACATGAAGTGCATTGGTGTATTTCCAGATTTGTCCATTTTGTAGGAATACGTCATTTGTATCCCTGCTGTAGGAGCACTTGAACTCAGAGGAGGAGCTACACTTCCATGTTTAGATACCAGGTTCAGGCATTTATTACAAAAAATTTGGATTTTTATCATCATATATGTTTGGTTATGTAATCTGTGATATTATATGTGTCAGGTTCAAACACTGTTAAACGAGACAAAAAGGCAAGGAACCAAACAGAGACAGAGTTAAATTTGGATTCAGATCATGAGGAGAGACATGGCCGCTGTACACCTTTCACAGTTCCTGCACCAAGCTCTGACGAAAAGGTTTTTGTCTCCTCTTTTATGTAGAAATTCAATGTTTACGCAATAACACGTGTCAAAACAGGAATGGGGAGCATACACACGGTCACTGTTTTAGGTCACATTGAAGAAAAAAGAAGACGATGCCTCGGGCCCGGGCTCGTCCTGGTTTCAGCTCTGGCAGGTCTTTGAGGACAAAAGAAAACCCCACTCGTCGCATTCCAACGTACACAGCGGAATGCCCCAAGACCTTGCTTGATCGAAGAAGGACAGCTCTCAACTACTCAATGGAATCAAAGAGAGCTGAAAGTTTTTTGATAATTCATACAAAATTCACAAACATTTTCTAACAATATGAATACATATTATGTACATTACATGTTGTACAAATAATTTTGCTGCATGCCCATGTTTTAACCTTCTCTATTTATTATTAAAAAGTAATATCCAGCCTGCTAAACGTTCTGTAATTTAGGACCTATCAGGTTACGAAATAATATACATTTTATTTCAATCTGCCAAAAAACATTTATTTAGATAGAAATATCACAGACCCTGGAAAATCCGGGGGGAGAAGGTGTTAATCTCGTGCCAGGCCGTACCCACATCCGCAGCAGGTCTCCAAGGGGGACAGCCTCTGGCATGTTTGAACATGCCAGAGGCAAGTGATTGGTATGAAAAGAGGTGTATTGTCTCCTTTGACAAGTGTCTGATAAAAAGTGACTCTAGACTTCCTGCTTATTGTCTCCCTATTCTGATAATTTTTATTCCAGTTTACTAAAACAGCTTAAGTAACTATCTATTATTACTATTAACCATAAATTGATTAACGTGGACCCCGACTTAAACAAGTTGAAAAACTTATTCGGGTGTTACCATTTAGTGGTCAATTGTACGGAATATGTACTGTACTGTGCAATTTACTAATAAAAGTATCAATCAATCAATCAATCAATATTGCACTTAACCATAATCCAAACACAGAAGTAAAGTTCCACCTCTCTGCACTTGCCATGGCTTTGGATCTGGGATTTTCCTTAACGTAAACATTTCTTTGTGCATTTGTTTTTGAGCTCGTTTCTCAAAAGTAGTTGAACGCAATGACATTTTCCCACGCGACGGAATGGGCCGAGGGTCAAAAAGGAGTCAGGATGCCTGTGCTTGAATCGAGCATTTTTTTTTCTTCTTTAAAATAGTGCCGTTAAAGGAACTTACAGCTTACACGTTTATTATCGCGTTAACTTTGACGGTCCTTATTTTCTTTCTTACGCATTTATTTGGTCTAATGGTATTTGTGGAGAGGCGGAGCCAACGGGCCGACGGCAGGCAGGGAACGCTGCAGCCCTGCCCAAGATGGCGGAAAGGAGGCGGAGGATGCGGCCGAGCAGAGAGGCGTGACTTGCAGGGAGGGACGCCGCCACAATCTAAATCAGGTGCGTGGCACACACACCGGCACACAATTAATTCTGCTGTATAAAAGGGGAAAAGGAGGAGGGATCAAAGGAGGAGTTGGAGAGACTGCAGCAGAGATCGAGGAGTGGAAGCAAAAGAGCGCACGACGACGACGCGGCCGACTGAAGGAGAGCGAGGAGCGAGCAGGAGGGAAGGAGCTGAAAAGCGACCAGACCGAAACACAAGCTTTATTTGAGAAAGAGAAAGAGAAAGAGTCAAACCTGCTCAAGAGAGATGTCGTTCCTGGGTGGTCCATGCAACCCACACGACGACGGCTTAAGGCTGTCACATTTGGCACCCAGCGTGGCTGGACCATTGGAGGCGGGGAAGGACGGTCCCCTGTGGGCCCTCATCGGCGCGCCCACCCAGCTGGTAGAAAACAGCCGACAGAATTGCTCGCTCCTGCAAGCGCTGGCTGACCAGGTGGGGGGAGGCGGCGAGTGCCCCCCCCCCACCCCCCAAAGAAGTAGCGGAGGAGCACAACAAGGGAGACGGCAGTGCAGGGGAGGCGCCCCCTGCTGAGGAGACAGAGGCACAGTGGGTGGAGCGTGCAGCAAAAGAGGAAGAAGCCAGCTGAAGCGTCACACCTGTAAGGCGGGGCTGGTGGGGCTGCAGTGGCGTCTGCAGACCAGCAGAGCGAGCTGTCAACTAAAGAGAGGGAGGACGAGCTCGCCTCGGTAGATGAATCAGATGATGAAAAAGAAGAAGAAGATGAAGAAGATGAATCAAAGCTAGAAGAAGAATCAGATGATGATGATGAAGATAAAGAAGAAGAAGAATCAGATGATGATGAAGAAGATGAAGAAGAAGATGAATCACAGGATGAAGAAGAAGAATAAGAATCAGATGATGATGATGAAGAAGAAAAACAAGATGAATCACATGATGAAAAAGAAGATGAATCAGATGATGAAGAAGAAGAAGATGATGAAGAAGAGGAACATGATGATGATGAATCGGAGCATGATGGTGATGAGGAGGAACATGGTGATGATGATGATCATGATGATGATGATGATGATGATGATGAGAAGGACGAAGAGGACAAGGAAGACAAAGACAAAGAAAGGGATGAAGAAAAAGACAAAGAAAAGGTCGAAGACGACGAAGAAGCAGAAGTATAACCACAAGACGAAGAGGTGTCAGAGGAAGAGGACAAGCTTGCCTCGGTGGAGGAAGCGATGGAAGAAGAGAAGACAGGTGCCTGTGGCAGTTTTTTTTTCCGCCACTTCAAAAAAGGAAGGGGGGAGAAGCCCGGCTTGCATCTGGCGATGGAGGACTATGGAGAGGCGGAGCCAACGGGCCGACGGCGGTGCAGGGCACTGCCGAAGATCCAGCCAACGGGCCGACGGCGGTGCAGGGCCATCTGCCCAAGATGGCGGCAAGGAGGTGGAGGATGTGGCGGAGCGTAGAGGCGGGGCTTGCTGGGAGCGACGCCGCCACATCTCTAAATCAGGTGCGTGGCACACACACCAGCAGACAATTAATTAATCTCCTCCTACTGTATAAAAGGGGAGAAGGAGGAGGGATCAAAGGAGAAGTTGGAGAGACTGCAGCAGAGATCAAGGAGTGAAAGCAAAAGAGCGCACGACGGCGACGCGGCCGACTGAAGGAGAGCGAGGAGACAGGAGGAGGAAAGGACCTGAAAAGCGACCAGACCAAAAGACAAGCTTTATTTGAGAAATAAAAGAGTCAAACCTGCTCAAGAGAGATGTCCTTCCTGGGTGGTCAATGCAACCCACACGACGACGGTTCAAGTCTGTCACAGTATTGTTCCTCCACTCTCGTCTTTGCACGCAACACCGCTACAACAAAGATGACGGGGAGAAGACGCTGATGAAAGTCAGCCTTGTAAATAAGACCGCCCACAAAATGGCACATACTGAAGCGACTGTCAGAAAGCGGCTTAAAGATGATCTATAAAACATAATTGTGGAGGTTTCCCTCTTGGTGGTGGGGGGTGGAGGTTCTCCTGATGCCGACAGATCATCTTGAGCCCGGTGTACAGGATAGAGCGAGTTTTTATTGTCATGCACACATGCTGGGATTGCTTTCCAGCAATATATTTTTGGACTTTTCAGTCCGGCATGTCTGTGTTTGTGTGTCTTTCTCCGGCTCCGACTCCAACTACGTGTCTCATCCAGCTTCTGCTAATAAGGGCAACAGGTGATTAAATAATCTCTCCCACTTGGGCAATCCACTCACCTGCCACTGGCTTCGAGGCAGGTGATAATATTGATCTTTGCAAAATTTTGACCAAAGAACCACCATTATTATTATTATTATTATTATTATTATTTGACTGTTGCGTTACAGATTGATAAAGCAAGAACCCCAATTTATGTCTCCTGTCAAAAAATTGTGATTAAGGCTGAGATTAAACTAGTCCTAAAGGTACCTTGTTAACGTGCAGTACTCAGATATCCAAATTCTACAGAATATCACCTGACTGTAAACAATACTAAAGGCTTCTGTATTATCCGATTGTGGATGTCTTGAACCTCCGGGTTCTTCGGACCACCGATTACCGACATGCCAGGCTCTTTCAGGTTGACAACAATGTTTTATTTTGCAATAAAACGTGCAAAGTCTTTAGGGGTGCTTTTCAACAGTTGTCTTTCCAGCAATTGAGCACACAAACGGTTTCTCTCCAGTGTCGTCTGTCTCGCTCTCGCTCGGGCTCCACCACCAACTGCCCCTTCCTTCCCGGCTGCTGCCTTTAACAGATAAACACTCCCAGGTGGGTCATTTACGCACCTGTCGCTGATCTCGAAGCCGGTCCTGGCACACCCCGCTTTGCTACAGGTCTGCAGGCCACAGTGTTTGAGTTAGTGAAAGTTAATTCTAGATTATAAATCATGCCTCTCACCTGTATACTAGAAGGTTGTAGATGCAAAAAGACGTTTGTGACACCTTTTTTTAACCCTTTGTGAGGATTATGGTGAATTGTTGATGTAAAGGGGAATATAAAAACATCCCACCAGTCTTTATCCCAGCGAGAGCAGTAAGTGATTGTTTTATTATGTTTGTATATCTTGTTTAGCACTTAGAAATACTGCTACATGATGCTTAGTGTTTGACTAGAGTGGACAAGACCAAGGAGCTGGTCATCGACTTCACGAAGAGAATGACACCGGTGGAGCCCTTCAAGATCCAGGGCTGGGAGGTGGCAGCAGTGGGGGAGTTCAGTTGATCAGCAGACTGGACTGGAAGGACAACTGCAAAGCTATTTACAAGAAGGGCATGAGCAGACTCTTTTTCCCGAGGAAGCTTAGGTCCTTTAATGTGTGCAGCAAGCTGTTGGAGATCTTTTTATCAGTCTGTTGTGGCCAGTGCCCTGTACTTTGTAGTGGTCTGTTGGGGCAGCAGCACCAGCAAAAGGGACTTAAACCGGATTGACAAACTGATCCGTAAAGCCGGCCAAACTATTGGCACGCAGTTGGAGGCGTTTGTGTCAGTGAGGGACAGGAGGACACTGGACAAAATGCTCACCATCATGGACAATCCTGCCCAACCACTCCACCAAAAAAATGAGGGACAGCCGAGTTCATTCTCCAACAGGCTCCTTGTGCTTCGTCCACACAGTGTTCGATTCAAGAACTCCTTCATTCCGCACTCCATCCAGCTGTATAATCACTCGCCATACAGCAATTGATGATATCTGTCTATTACCTGACACATTCTATGTTAGCTACTTCTCTTTGTTTAAAATGTCTATTTTCTGCTGTATTTACTCTCTGTTTTATGCTGCAGTTGTTACATGTGCTGTAATATTGTAGCTGGTAGTTGTTATATTGTCTTGACGTGGACTTTGGTGTGGTTTGTTTTCCCGTGGTGCAGAGCGACTGGATCGGACACGACGTGAAGGTAATTACATATTTTAATATTAAATCAAAAGTACTACAAAACACAAAGGGTATAAAACAAAAGGCGCTCACAGCAGCGGTACAAAACTTGGCTAAGAAAACAAAAACTATTACTATAAAGTAAACTATGGACCTAAAACAAAACTTGCACACTATGGCATGAATAACGAAAACTTACTTGGAACGGGAAAAGAGCATGTATCATCAGCATGGATAACAAGAGTGATGTCGCCAGGCTGACTGCCTGGCAACTACAGGCTTAAATGGAAGTGACGTGATTAACAACAGGTGCACGAGTCCAAATGAATCAGGTGTGCGACATGAGGACAGGTGAAAACTAATGGTTTGTCATGGAAACAAAGCAGGGAGTGAAAAAAACAGGAACTGACAGAGTGCAAAATCCAAACAGAACATAGCCAAACTAAACATGATCACCAAGACGTGATATATATATTGTATATATTAGAGATGCACGGTTTGCGGTCTCATCCGCGGAGTTCGCGGATAAACCGCGGGTCAGGCGGGTGACATGGCAAATAAATAGATTTTAAATAGATACGGGCGGGTGGCGGTTAAACCATTCGGAAATATTTAATATACATAGTTAAGGGATCGGCGACCTTTACCACTCAAAGAGCCATTTTGACCCGTGTTTCAAAGTTGAGAAGACAATAGGAGCCGCAAACATTCTCGTGAATATATGCTGGCGCTCATCCAGTAAGCGAGATTACGGGTGTGCTATGAAGCCATTGCCTTTTTACGCCTTCTACTACAAGTACAAACTACTTGCCAGTCTAGCAACATGTTATATGTAGCGTCGGCAGACACACGCACACGACTGCAAGGCATTCTGGGTGACACAGAGTACACTGAAGGTTGTGATATAAACAATTTTAACACTCTTACTAATATGCACCACGCTGTGAAGCCACACCAAACAAGCATGACAAACACATTTCTGGAGAACATCCTCATAGTAACACAACATAAACGCAACATGACAACTACCCAGAATCCTTTGCATCCATGACTCTTCCTGACTATATTATACACCCCGCTAGAACCAACCCCCCCCCCCCCCCCCCCGCACCCCCTGCGCGGGGGTGTAAAATATAGTCAGGAATAGTCATGGATGCAAAAGATTCTGGGTATTTGTTGTGTTGCGTTTATGTTGTGTTACTGTGAGGATGTTTTCCCGAAATGTTTGTCATTCTTGTTTGGTGTGGCTTCACAGTGTGCCGCACATTAGTAAGAGTGTTAAAATTGTTTATATCACAACCATCAACTCTGTGTCACCCAGTATGCCTTGCAGTCGTATACGTGTATTTGCGAAAGCCGCATACAACATGTTACTGGACTGGCAAGCTTTTTGTACATGTTGTAGAAAGCGTCAAAGGTAATGCATGCCCTTATTCTCATTAACTGGATGAGCACCAGCAAATATTTGCGAGAATGGTTGCAGCTCCCATTGTTATCTGTACTCTGTGAAACGGGTCAAAATATGTCTTTGAGTAGAAAAGGTTGCCGACCCCTGATATATAACAACGGGCGGTTGCGGTTTTGATAAAATGTTGGTTCGGGTGGCTGACGACTTTAGTGATGCGGTTGCGGATGCTATAATTGCCTATCCGCGCATCTCTAGTATATATATATATATATATATATATATATATATATATATATATGGGGCGAAATGGGTAGAGTGGCTGTGCCAGCAATCTGAGGGTTACTGGTTCAATCCCCACCTTCTCCCATCCTAGTCACGTCCGTTGTGTCCTTGGGCAAGACACTTCACCCTTCCTCCTGATGGGTCCTCGTTAGCGCCTTGCATAGCAGGTGCCGCCATCAGTGTGTGAATGTGTGTGTGAATGTGGAAATACTGTCAAAGCGCTTTGGGCTCCTTAAAAAGGGGTGGAAAAGTGCTATACAAGTACACCCCATTTACCATTTGCCATGATATAAACATATAATATAATATATCAGTATATATTCCATACAGTACATATATAAAGTAAATATTATGTATATATGTTATATTTTATAGTGTTTTAGTCTTTTATACCTGCATTGTCCTTTCCATCTTTTCCATCATTTGTAACTGAGCTACTGTCTGGAAGAATTTCCCTTGTGGATCATTAAAGTTTGTCTAAGTCTAACGTTGCATCTGTTTAGCGCACAGCTTCTAAAAAGTGTAGATAATCCTTATATTCAGGTTCAAAAATAGAAATTTCTGGTTCATCATTTTTCCCAAAGTAGTCTTTGTTGTCTCTCATCAAGTCTGCCATGATTTGTAGTCTTGTTGTTGTTGAAGGGAAAGTGAACGTTGTGATGCGTCTGGGAAATTAATATGCAGAAATGAGACCTAATATGCAAATCGCCTGATTTATCTATTGGTACTGCACCTGTTTTTGTGTATTTAGAATCCCCAAAATGTGAAATCAAAGCATGGCGGTATGGCAGAGAGATTAAAAAAAAAAACATATTGGCTTTTTTTCATAGTTCCTCCAAACGAACGGTTTGGAATTTGCATTTTCTAAGTTGTGACCAACAGATTATCCATTTATGGCAAAGTTTTACCGCAAGATCTTTGCGCGAGTCCGACGTCCGTTATAAGTTCCTACTTTTTATCTATCCTTTTGTTGTTGTAGGGCATCCTCTGCTGTTGTCATTGCTAATACAAAGTAGATGGAAGTGCTAAAAACTACAACAAAGATGACGGGGAGAAGACTCTGTCGAAGTGGAGGCACGTAAGTAATAGTGTCCACTGTCAGGCTTGCCCCTGACAGTTTGTCTATGTTTTAGTTTTTTACTCTGCATTTGTCTGTTTCCTGTGTTTTAGTATTTCCTGTCTTTTAGTTCCTGTCAAGTGCTCTTAATTTGTCAGCTTCCTGTCTTGTTCCCTGAGTGCTGTGTTCCTCCTCAGTGTGTTTAGTATTTCCGCTATTTCCTCATCCACGAATCTTTCATCCTTGCTCAAATTAATGGGGAAATCGCGCTTATTTTGTCAGCTTCCTGTCTTGTTCCCTGAGTGCTGTGTTCCCCTTCAGCTGCGGCTGATTGGCATCTGGCCACACCTGTTGCCAATCAGCCTGCTCCTATTTGTACCTCCTTTGTCTTGTGTCAGCTGCTGGATCATTGTATTGTCATTTGTATTGTCGTTGCCTCATTTCACTCTTGTGTCTTTGCTACCTGTCGTGTCTAGCATCATTTCCGCTATTACCTGTCGTGCTACATCTTGTCCTGGTCGTCGTAGCGGTAAGCTGTTTTTGTTAGCCATAGCTATTTCCAGTTTTTCTGTTTGTTATCCTCTAGCTTCCACGCTAAAGTTCCTTTTTGTTTCTTGTTAGCGTCTATGCTAAAAGCCTTTTTTTTTTTTATCCACCCTCTTGCGCGCTTTTGGTTTGAACCCTTTGTTTGGTTTTGTCTTAGTATTTATATTAAAATCATGTTTGCTCTCTCCATGCCTGCCTCCATCTCTGCATCTTGGGGTTTGTCAACAAATACACCTGACATCCACAAACCAGTGCATCCTAAAAGCGACTTGAAGATGGTTTGTAAAAAGTAATCTTTGTAATATTTTGAGTAAAGAACCACCATCACATGTTATGTAAACCACAAGGAAGTGTTTTACGTGGAGAAAATAATCATAATATGACCCTTTTAAAAAAGACCAAAATAGGTAAATATGCCAACAGTTGCCCTTTAAAAGTTCTCAGAAAGTCAAGGAACAAAATCCTCACCTGGTTGTCTCATCCATGTAGGATTATGTTAACCAGCCTGGTTGTACTGCATATCTGAGGTTAGACCGATAAAAAATGATCCTGGATTTACAAAGAAAAATCCATCTTCTTGGTACACGCCTCACGTCTCTTTATCTGTCCTTGGTTCCAAGTGTGCTGGATGGAGGCCGGAAGTTTATCACTCACTAGACCAGGGGTGTCCGAACTTTTTGACTTGGGGGACTTGGGGGCTAAAAAAAAACAAGTGTGTGTGTACATATCATAATATGGGGATGGGAAAATAATTAATATATTCAATTAAGGAGTAATTGGATATTAAGAGTATGTGACGACCTCCTTAAAGTTGTGTAATCAATCAGAAATATCAAGCAGCTAAAATGTGCCAAGCATGGATAAGTGTGGAGGGAGTCTAATGCAGGGGTCTCAAACATGCGGCCCGCGAAAAATTATTTTGCGGCCCGCACCTTAATATGAAACTTTATTGATGGTGCGGCCCGCAAGTTTTATATGAATGCCGCTTTACAGCGTCTTACTTGTATGCCACCAATTTTCAGTGTCCCTCCAGGGGTAATCATTCCCCCAAGTTTCACCCAGACAATAATATTGAGGGGGCACCGTCTGTTCCGTCCTCTACAACCTGTGCCAACAGCGTGCCAGCCCGGCCACATGTTGTATTTGACTTCTGCGGACGCAATTGGCGACTGCGAGACATAGTTGATCAATACCCATACAGGTCACACTGAGGGTGGCCGTATGAACAACTTTAACACTGTTACAAATATGCGCCGCACTGTGAACCCACACCAAACAAGAATGACAAACACATTTTGGGACAACATCCGCACCGTAACACAACATAAACACAACAGAACAAATACCCAGAATCCCATGCAGCCCTACTCTTCCGGGCTACAATATACATCCCCCCCAACCCCGCCACCTATTGTAGCCCGGAAGAGTTAAGGCTGCATTGGATTCTGGGTATTTGTTCTGTTGTGTTTTTGTTGGCACAGGTTCTCTACAACCTGTGCCAACAGCGTGCCAGCCCAGCCACATGTTGTATTTGACTTCTGCGGACGCAATTGGCGACTGCAAACCATAGTTGGTCAACAGCCATACAGGTCACACTGAGGGTGTCCGTATAAACAACTTTACCACTGTTACAAAAATACGACACACTGTGAACCCACACCAAACAAGAATGACAAACACATTTTGGGACAACATCCGCACCGTAACACAACATAAACACAACAGAACAAATACCCAGAATCCCATGCAGCCCTACTCTTCCGGGCTACAATATACACCCCCCCCCCAACCCCGCCACCTATTGTAGCCCGGAAGAGTTAAGGCTGCATTGGATTCTGGGTATTTGTTCTGTTGTGTTTTTGTTGGCACAGGTTCTCTACAACCTGTGCCAACAGCGTGCCAGCCCAGCCACATGTTGTATTTGACTTCTGCGGACGCAATTGGCGACTGCAAACCATAGTTGGTCAACAGCCATACAGGTCACACTGAGGGTGTCCGCATAAACAACTTTAACACTGTTACAAAAAAACGACACACTGTGAACCCACACCAAACAAGAATGACAAACACATTTTGGGACAACATCCGCACCGTAACACAACATAAGCACTACAGAACAAATACCCAGAATCCCATGCAGCCCTTCTCATCCGGGCTACAATATACATCCCCCTACCCCCTCCTAACCCCGCCACCTATTGTACCCCGGAAGAGTTAGGGCTGCATTGGATTCTGGGTATTTGTTCTGTTGTGTGTATGTTGTGTTACAGTGCAGATGTTCTCCCAAAATTTGTTTTTCAATCTTTTTTTGGTGTGGTTTCACAGTGTGGCGCATATTTGTAACAGTGACAAGGTTCTTTATACGGCCACCCTCAGTGTGACCTGTATGGCTGTTGATCAACTATGTCTTGCAGTCACTACCGTGGGTCTGCAGAAGCCTCATATAATATGAGTCTGGGCCGGCACACTGTTTGAGTGGTTGAAAACTGGACGAGGTTGCAGAGAATGCAAAAGAGAGTGCCATCATGTCACACCCTTAATATTGTTGTCCGGGAGAAAGATGGCACCGGGAGATTGTCGGGAGGGGCACTGATATTCGGGTGTTTCCCGGGAAGATCTCGAGAGTTGATTAGTACGTTGCTAGGGCGGGAAAGCTATTCAAAGAAGGCGAATTCACTAAAAAGTGCATGTTAGATTTTTTTTTTAAGAAATCTTTTCTTGCGGCCCAGCCTCAGCCAGTTTCTGCATCCAGTGGCCCCCAGGTAAACTGAGTTTGAGACCCCTGGTCTAATGGATTTAAATGGGTGAAATTTGTATTTTTTTATGGGGATTGGACGTTTTTATTTGTATTTATTTTTTCTTAATCAATCCAACAAAAATGATACAATAATAATACAATTACAATTCCAAAACCAAACCCGACCTAGCAACATTCCGAACAGAGCAATTGAGAGGACACACGAACATGAGACAAATATCCAAAAGTTGCCAAAAACAAATTAGTAATATCAACAACAGTATCAATAACGGGTCCCATATTCCAATATTGTCTAAACTAACTGCAGTTTTTTTTCTACCATAACTTGTTGTGGAAGTTGTCTTCTCGTGGGTTCCCCTGATCATGACAGATACTCTCGTAAGCCCGGTTGTCAGGCTTGAAAAAGGTTTTATTTGCACACACGCCACGACAGCACACTGTTCTGCGACTTTTCAATCCTTGTCTCCGGTCTTCCTCTCGACCTGTCTCGCTCTCGCTCCAACTCCAAACACGTGTCTCGTACCGGCTGCTGCTAATAAGGGCGACAGGGTGGCCAGCGGGGGTGTAATTGTCACTGGCTTCGATTCCTGTTGACCACGCCTTCCTCCACACTTGTGTATATCACTCAGTATTTATTATGTGTGCATACCAGTCAATAAGAGTTGGACTACCAACATGTATACATTTTATTTATTTTTTTTTAATATTACCCTTTTTATCATGACGCATATTGAAAGAAATGCATTTTTACTCTTTGGTGACGTGTTACTAAATTGTTGCAGATCACCAAGAATATAAGTTTGCATTGTTATTGGGATGTTTATATTTAGGAATATGATTGCTACTTTTGTTGTTTTCAACCATAATAAATGAAGGATTGGGCGTTTTTGATGACATCGACAAGTTCGGTGAGCAGGTTGTGTTATGTGTTTTCACTTTTAGTTGTTTTATAGTTGTGTTTTGATTTTTTGCACCATGACTAGGGAAGGTTGTTTGGAGTGTGGTACATAAGTTAATGCTGTGCTATCACTTCAAAAATACTTTTGAGGGTCTTTGATCTGATTGACTTACAATGTGCACAAGATGGCAGCATTTAATTAATTTAAGATTAATTTCCATCCATCCATCTTCTTTCACTTATCGGAGGTTGGGTCGTGGGGGCAGCAGCCTAAACAGAGAAGCCCAAACTTTCCTCTCTCCAGCCACTTCGTCCAGCTCTTCCCGAGGCATCCCGAGGTGTTCCCAGGCCAGCCGGGAGACATTGTCTACCCAATTTGTCGTAGGTCTTCTCCTTGGCCTCCTAACGGTCGGATGTGCCGTAAACACCTCCCAAGGGAGGCATTTTGGTGGCATCCACACCAGATGCCTGAACCACCTCTTCTGGGTTCTCTCAATGTGGAGGAGCAGCGGCTTCTCACCCTATCTCTAAGGGAAAGCCCCGCCACCCGGCGGAGGAAACTCATTCCGGCCGCTTGTACCCGTGATCTTGTTCTTTCGGTCTTAACCCAAAGCTCATGACCATAGATGACGATGGGAATGTAGATCGACCGGTAAATTGAGAGCTTGTCCTTCCGGCTCAGCTCCTTCTTCACCACAACGGACTGAAGAAGCTGCACCGATCCGCCTGTAGATCTCACGATCCACTCTTCCCGTTCTTGTGAACAAGACTTTGAGGTACTTGAACTCCTCCACTTGGGGCAGGGTCTCCTCCCCAACCCAGCAATGGCACTCCACCCTTTTCCAAGTGAGAACCATGGACTCGGACTTGGAGGTGCCGATTCTCATCCCAGTCGCTTCACACACGGCTACAAACCGATCCAGTGAAAGCTGAAGATCCTGGCCAGATGAAACCATCAGGACCACATCTTCTGCAAAAAGCAGAGACCTAATCCTACATCCACCAAACCAGATACCCTCAACGCTTTGACTGTGCCTAGAAATTCTGTCCATAAAAGTTATGAACAGAATTTCAGCAGCCTTGGCGGAGTCCAACCCTCACTGGAAATGTGTCAGACTTACTGCCGACAATGCGAACAAAGCTCTGACACTGATCGTACAGGGAGCAAACCGCCACAATCAGACAATCAGACTGTCCGACACCACCCACAGGACTTCCAGAGGGACACAGTCCAATGCCTTTCCCAGGTCCACAAAGCACATGTAGACTGGTTGGGCAAACTCCCATGCACCCTCAAGGACCCTGCCGAGAGTTTAGAGCTGATCCACAGTTCCACGACCAGGACAAAGACAACACTGTTCTTCCTGAATCCGAGGTTCGACTATCCGGTGTAGCCTCCTCTCCACAATAGTTGAAACACACCCACCCTTGTTAAATAAATGGGTTGTACTCAAAGCGCTTTGACACTACTTCCACATTTACCCATTCACACACACATTCACACACTGATGGACGGAGCTGCCATGCACCCATCAGGAGCAAGGGTGAAGTGTCTTGCTCAGGACACAATGAACGTGACGAGGTTGGTACTAGGTGGGGATTGAACCAGGGACCCCCGGGTTGCGCACTGCCACTCTCCCACTGTGCCACGCCGTCCCCAAGAGAAGAACCACCACCCCGGTCTGCCAAGCCAGAGGTACCGTCCCCGATGTCCATGTGATGTTACAGAGTCTTGTCAACCAAGACAGCCCAAAAGCATCCAGAGCCTTAAGGCGGCGGATGGTGGTACAGAATCGCTTCTAATCCGTCCGGAAGTCATTTTTCATGTCCGATTTTTGGCACACCCCTTGGCCTATCGGTACCTGTCCACTGCTTCCGGAGTCCTATGAGCCAAAAGAACTCGATAGGACTCTTTCTTCAGCTTGATGGCATCCCTCACCGCCGGTGTCCACCAACGGGTTCTAGGATTACTGCCACAACTGGCATCAACTACCTTGCGGCCACAGCTCCAATCAGCTGCCTCGACAATAGAGATGCGGAACATGGTCCAGCACCTCCCTCGTGACATGTTCAAAGTTTTTCCAGAGGTGGGAATTGAAACTCTCTCTGACTGGAGATTCTGCTAGACGTTCCCAGCACACCCTCAGACTGTGTTTGGGCCTGCCAGGTCTGTACAGCATCCTCCCCCACCATCGCAGCCAATTTGAAAATAAGAAAATAATGAGCTCATGTTGTTTCGTCGGCCAAATGGAAGAGGCTTGTGGGTTTGTGCCCTGCACTTGGCCTCTAGGTTGTAGTCCGGACGATGCACCAGACCTAATTCCAATTAAAATTAAACATTTTCTCAATAACAGATATGATACTATTGTTTAAAGTACAGCATTAACAAGGTTCTGTAAATAAATGACACATACAGTGTGTGAAGTGTGTATACTTTGTGTGACAGTGGAGCGCACAATACCCAACCTAACAAAACAAAAGCCTCTAAAGACATCGTAATGTTTTTATTACGGCGTGTCAAACTGTCTCGTCAGAAAAAGGCCGACATCCTTTGGCAGGATAAAGAAGCGACTTCCAACTTATTCCAGTACAAATAGAACATTGTCATGTGTCTTTTTTTTTTGTGTGTGTGTGTGTGTGTGAAAGGACACAATTATGCTGCTGCTGTAAACCAACAAAGACTTGCCGTCAAGTCATTATGTTCCGCATGAATAGAGCTGCGTAATTGCAACGGAGAGTCGTAGTGAACAATGACGCCTCCTCACTTAAGACTGCTGTTTAATTAAAATTCTACATTGCCCGCAATTGGGATCATTTATCACTCCTCTCACTCTGGTTTGTTCCAGAAGAGGAAGAAACGTAATTGTTCGCCATTATCTTAATGGCCGCCGGAACGTTCTACTATCCAGGTTGTCCTTCACTAATTAAAATAAAATGACGGGACTCGTGCGGCTGATAACGAGAAAATAGGCAAGTCGTGTAATGTAGTCTTCATGTTTGGACACGTAACGTGCTCGGCTGTGTGCGTCACAACCACCTAGACCGGGTAAAGAGAGACAAATTGTCAAGCTGCTAAGTTTAGAACGATATGGAACGTGATGTGAGACATATAGGAACTCAGTTCAGCAAGCACACTTTATTCATTCTGGAAGTTGCGTCCTTGTAGTCCCACTGTCAGAAGTCAAGCGTGCAGGTTTTAACAAAGTTTTAATAATCTACACAAGTTTTCTCTAAAGTTGGACGCCATTTTTCAGCCACGTCCGTATCCTCTGT
This sequence comes from Nerophis ophidion, assembly GCF_033978795.1. Lineage (NCBI taxonomy): Eukaryota > Metazoa > Chordata > Actinopteri > Syngnathiformes > Syngnathidae > Nerophis > Nerophis ophidion. Next base: position 34,316,143 of record NC_084629.1, on the reverse strand, counting down.
CCCCCCCTGCTCCTTGCCGGTTACTGTTAAAGACAACGGATGATTAGATTAACACATTCCACCTGTGAAATCTGATCACCTGCCAGCTGTGTCTCGCCGTCAGCACTGCCACTGGTGTTGCTCTGTCCTAAGCACCATGGATAGAGGCGGTGACCTTTGCTCCTGCAAGCATCGCTGGCCACCACTCCCTCCCTCTCTGGCTATTTGTTGTAAAATATTTACTCCGAAAAAAGGAACAGTCTCAACAAGTGGTGTTAAAAGAAAGAAGTACGCAACCCAAAACCAGTGAAGTTGTCACAAAATAAATACAAAATATTGGCAAATCCTTTTCAACCTTTATTCAATTGAATATACTGCACAGACAAGATATGTAACGTTCAAACTGGAAAAGGTTGTTATTTTTTTGCAAATATTAGCTCATTTGGAATTTGAGGTCTGTAACACGTTTCAAAAAAGCTGGCACAAGTGGCAAAAAAGACTGAGAAAATTGAAGGAATGCTTATCAAACATTTATTTGGAACATCCCACTGGTGAACAGGCTAATTGGGAACAGGTGGGTGCCATGATTGGGTAAAAAAGCAGCTTCCATTTGTGAACAAATGTGTGAGCAAATTGTTAAATAACAACGTTTCTCAACCACCTATTGCAAGGAATTTATGAATTTCACCATCTATGGTCCGTAATATCATCCAAAGGCTGAGAGAATCTAGAGAAATCACTGCACGAAAGTGGCCAGGCTGAAAACCAACATTTAAAGCCTGTGACCGTCGATCCTTCAGGCAGTACTGCATCAAAAAACAACCTCAGTAAAGGATATCACCACATGGGCTCAGCAACACTTCAGAAAACTACTGTCAGTAACTATAGTTTGTCACTACACATGTAATTGCAAGCTGAAACTCTACTATGCAAAGTAAAAGGCATTTATCAACAACACCCAGAAATACCGCCGGCTTCGTTGGGCCCGAGCTCATCTAATATGGATTGATTCAAAGTGTCCACATTTTAATATTGTTTTTGGAATCTGTGGACGCCATGTCCTCCAGACCAAAGAAGAAAAGAACCGTCCGGATAGTTATAGGCGCAAAGTTCAAAAGCCAGCATCTGTGGTGTATCAGTGCTTCAGTTTCACAAATTCCTCAGTAATTTCCCAAAAATGTCACCGTGGCGGTATTGAGTCTGTTCATCTGATTGGAGAGCTAGCTTGCACAGCTAGTGGGTCCATGACAATGACTTCTGTTTTCTTTGTTTAGGGTTTACTGCCGGGTAACAAACAATTTAGGTATGTAAACAAACATTTACAAAATACACTCCATTGCCAAAAGTAACTGGCGACCAATCCAAATGATCAGAATCAGGTGTCCTAATCTCAGGTGTATAAAATCAAGCACTTAGGCATGGAGACTGTTTCTACAAACATCTGTGAAAGAATGAGCCGCTGTCAGGAGCTCAGTAGTTTCCAGCGTGGAACTGTCATAGGATGTGCAAATTTCTTCGCCCCTAAATATTCCAAAAACAACTGTGGGTTTATTAGAAGAAAAGTAAAGACTTTGGGAACAACAGCAACTCAGCCACCAAGTGGTATGCCACTTAAACTGACTGAGAAGGGTTATTTGCAAAGACCTTCTGCAAAGTCAGTTGCTACAGAGCTCGAAACTTCATTTACCTTCCAATTAGCCCACGTACAGTACGCAGAGAGCTTCATGGAATAGGTTACTATGGCCGAGCAGCTGCATCTAAGCCATACAACACCAAGTCCAGTGGTGTAAAGGACGTCGCCACTGGACTCTAGAACAGTGGAGACGTTTTCTCTGGAGTGATGAATCACGTTTTTCCATCTGGCAATCGGATGGACGAGTCTGGGTTTGGAGGTTGCCAGGAGAACGCTACATTTTGGACTGTATTGTGCCAAGTGTGAAAATTGGTGGAAGAGGAATTATGCTGTGGGGTTGTTTTCAGGAGTTGGACTTGGCCCCTTATTCTGAATGCTCCAGAATACCAAAACATGTTGAACAATTCCATGCTCCCAACCTTGTGGGAACAGTTTGAAGGGGGGCCCCTTCCTCTTCCATGATGATTGTGCACCAGTTAACAAACCATGGTCCATAAACACATGTATGGCAGAGTCTGGTGTGAATGAACTTGACTGGCTTGCACAGAGTCCTGACCTGAACCCGCTAGAACACCTTTGGGATGAATTAGAACGGAGACTGAGAGCCAGGCCTTCTCGACCAACATTGAGGTGTGACCTCACCAATGCGCTTAAAATGGTAAAAAATTCCTACAAACACACTCAGCAACTTTGTGGACAGCCTCCCCAGAAGAGTTGAAGATGTAATAGCTGGAAAAGGTGGACGGTGGTATAGCTCGGTTGGTAGAGCAACCTGAGGGTTGTAGGTTCGATCCCCGCTTGCACCATCCTAGTCACTGCCATTGTGTCCTTGGGCAAGACACTTTACCCACCTGCTCCCAATGCCACCCACACTGGTTTAAATGTAACTTAGATATTGGGTTTCACAATGTAAAGCGCTTTGAGTCACTTGAGAAAAGCACTATATAAATTTAATTCATTTCAATATAGTGTATTTCCGTGTAAATAACTCATTTCACAACGTGTATATCTGCAGCGTATAAATAGATTTTTTTTTTTTTTTTTTTATACTTTTTTTTGCTGTATGGTCCAGAAAATATCACACTCCCGGTAACAGTTAGAGATGCTACCTCAGTAGAAGGATTTAAGTCCCTACTTAAAACTCATTTGTATACTCTAGCCCAGGGGAAGGGAACCTATGGCTTTTGATGACTCCATCCGGCTCTCGGATAAATCTGAGTTGACGTTGCTTGACACAATAAGTAATCAATTTATCCACTTGTAATCACAGTGTTAAAAATAATGTTCAACATATAAAACATTCTCGTGCATTTTTAATCCATCCATCCGTTTTTCTACCGCACCTGTTCAAGAAGTTGCGTTAATGGTAAGAAGTTATTTATTTATTATTGGTTAATGTGGAAGCTTGCCCTCCTGGGGGTTCTTCACGCCACCAAGCACCGAAATGAGAGCCTGTTTCAGGACTTATTGTTTTATTTTTCAATAAGTCTCTCAATTGCTTTCCAACTATTGTAAATGTTCTTTTTCGTTCTTGCTCGCAATCTGGCTCCAGCCCCAACCCCGTCTCTCCTTCTGGCTGCTGCTTATAACATAGCGACAGGTGATTAGATAACAAGGCCCAGGTGGGCCATCTATGCACCTGTCCCTGATTTCGAGGCCGGTCCTGGGACACCCCGCTTCGCTGCAGGCCTGCAGGCCACGCCCCCTCCAAAGTTAGCTTCAGAATAACAATGTTATTGCAAAGAATACGAGACCTATTATTCTCTACAAATGTTGGTCTTACTTAAAAATGCACGCGTTTTGTTGTGTTCAGTGTTAAAATATTTTTTTTATGGCTCTCACGGAAATGAAGTGAAGTGAATTATATTTATATAGCGCTTTTCTCAAGTGACTCAAAGCGCTTTACATAGTGACACCCAATATCTAAGTTACATTTAAACCAGTGTGGGTGGCACTGGGATCCACTATGGACTGGACTCTCACTATTATGTTAGATCCACTATAGACTGGACTCTCACTATTATGTTGGATCCATTATGGACTGGACTCTCACTATTATGTTAGATCCACTATGGACTGGACTCTCACTATTATGTTAGATCCACTATGGACTGGACTCTCACTATTATGTTAGATCCACTATGGATTGGACTCTCACTATTATGTTAGATCCACTATGGACTGGACTCTCACTATTATGTTAGATCCACTATGGACTGGACTCTCACTATTATGTTAGATCCACTATGGACTGGACTCTCACTATTATGTTAGATCCATTATGGACTGGACTCTCACTATTATGTTAGATCCACTATGGACTGGACTCTCACTATAATGTTAAATCCACTATGGACTGGACTCTCACTATTATGTAAGATCCTCTATGGACTGGACTCTCACTATTATGTTAGATCCACTATGGACTGGACTCTCACTATTATGTTAGATCCACTATGGACTGGACTGATTGATTGATAAATTGATTGATTGATTGATTGATACTTGAAGTTATTATACTTTTGTCTTACTCAAAATGTATTTTGTATACTTTTTTTCAGAGTCAGAGCTAAACTTTCATTTGTTATATATTTTTTAAGTGTAGCAATTATTCTCTAAAAGCTCATTTCCCGTGAGTGTTTATTCAATATTATATATTCCGAAGACAAAACTGAATTATTGCAAAGGCTTGTATTTCACTATCCATTTGAAATATTTGTGTATAATTAGCGTCTGGCTTGTTTTTTCTCTTCACCACACAATGGCACACATTTGAATGCTCGCATCATGGCAGTGACGTGACGGAGCTTACTCAACCGGCTGTCAACCGCGGCCTCATCGCACGTCCTAACGAGAATGGGACAATATGTGTCATGTACTGGTCCAATCTGTGAATATGTTTTGACTGTCGGCTCCCCAGAGAAAGCCAGGAATGAGATTCCAATATAGAGTTCCATATTAAAAGTCTCAAGGGGGATCGCGGCGCTGCTTAGCGGGCTTTGTCGCGTGCGTTCAATCCCAGGCTGCCAACATGCTGGCTTTTGATGCAGACGGGCGCCCCGACCACCGACAGCCTGGGAAAAATAGATAAGAAAGGCAAGACGGTGGAAACTAGAAGGCAAAGCAAAACTTTGAGCTTTGTTTTATCGCTCGTGTCTTTATTTCCAAATGACGCGATTATTTCAGGATTGCCTTATATTATAAAAAGAAAAATGGCTTTCGGGGGGAGAACGTGTGCACTTTCTTGTTCTGCAAGCAGGTATTGTCATTGCTGTGACCTTTAACCTTCACAACAATGCGGACATGACACAGTGAGGTGTCACGGCGCGGATTCGAACCCACTTCCCTCTTAATCTGAGTGTTACAGTTCCTCCTCTGGCTGCTCGCTGAGCGCAGCACACCCGCGCAGCAACAAGCCTGCACTCAATCACCAATCTACACACCTGGGATGGATGAGGGCGAGCTGGATAAAGGTCCAAGGGACCCAAGTTACCTCTCTGTGTACCAAGTTTCCCCCTTCAAGATTGTCCGTTGTTTCCCCTGTGTTTTTGGACTGCCTTCCTCAACTCCCGACCCTTGCCTGAACATGGATCTAGCCTCTTCTCTCCTGCCCTGGATGATCATCTGCCTGCCCCTCGGACTGCCTTGTTCCTTCAAACATAGTAACACACTTGGGTTTGACCCACTCCATTTCCTTGGGTTAGCTTATTAGTTAGTATTGTTTATTATTATTATTATATATATTGACTATCAGTGACGTGCGGTGAGGTTCATGGCTGGTGAGGCACTGACTTCATCACAGTCAGATTTACAAACATATGAACCCTAAAGAGTATCTTATTCACCATTTGATTGGCATCAGTTATCGGGTTATGTTTAAAAGCTCATACCAGCATTCTTTACACATACAAACTGTAGCACACAAAAAAGCCCATTTAATTAAAAAAAAACGTTATTATGTTCTTACATTTACTTATAAATGAAGTCCATGCGCCGGTCCTTCTGAACAAAAGCATCGATAACTTGTTTATAGAAGTCTTCCTTATCTTTCTTCAGTTTTGAAAGTCTCTCCGTCTCGATGGAGATCACTGTCTGAAGCAAAACTTTTAGCTCCGGCATTGGTCATCCTTTAATTATGACCTCCTGCTTCGATCGAAAGTCCAGTTTAGAAAACTGTTTTATTTTAGATATGTAATCCTCCATTTTAAAAGTCCAGGGGAGAGGAAAAAATAAACGATCGCTGCCGCTGCACCTGACTTGGTAACTGTAGCTTGTTGTCACTTATTCTGCAGTCGAGTAATCGCAAGAATGATCCCTGGGATCACTAGCGCCCTCTACCACCATTTCTTGCTCAGCACAAGAAATACGTTACACACATACCGTACAGTTGTTGACAAAATACACTGTACATTATATACCCCAGCCAATTAAACTATGGAAATGTATAATATAATTCATATAGCAATACGGTCTCACTGCACAGTAGCCAGCAGTTAGCCGAGGCATTGCGGAATCCATGGTGAGGCTCAACTGGCTGCTGCCTCACCGCAAGTCTCTTCTCAGTATTTGAACGGCAAATGTGAAAATTTTGAATAAAAACAATCTAAAAATGGTGAAGTTAAATGGAAAAAACTTGATAAAGTATAATCACTGGATACATATAACAATTTAAGTATTTTTTTTTTCTTTTTAAATGTTTTTTTCTTTCCATGATGGCACGTGCCTCCCCTGGCTGCACGTCACTGTTGACTATATATATATATATATATATGTATATATATATATATATATATATATATATATATATATATATATATATATATATATAATAAATTATTGAACATTACCGCAACCTGGTGTCTGTTGTCGTCATCTCCCTTTAGTAAACCATAACAAGAGGTTGTTCAACAACCCACAGAATTAGGACCAGGGGTGTCAAACTCATTTTCATTGAGGGACTACATCGCAGTTATGGCTACTCTCAGAGGGCCGCTTTTAATGGTGAGTAATAAATGAATCAGAATAGTTTTTATTTCCATTGTATGAGAATGGGTTCACGCACTACGAATTTTACTTAGTGCAGTCGTGCAATATAAAACATATACAACACAGAATAGAATAACATGAGCTGTAACTGAGCTATCAGATCTTGTTATTGTTGTTAAATGAATATTAATAAATTAGATTGATATTATTACACAACTGCTTATGCAGTTTGTCATTGTATTTTGTTAATTTTTATTTTATTTTTATAATTATAGACAGTCAGAATGTTATTGTAGAGTTTACCGTTTTTTTATTTATTTAGTTTTTTTAACAGCATTGTGGAAGTTGCGTCCTCGCAGTCCCAAGCTTTCAGGTTTTAACAAGCTTTTAATGATAATGTTTTTTAACAAAAGTTTTCTCTCCAGTAGTACGTGACTTTTCAGTCACGTCCGTATCCTCTCTCCTTTCTTGCTCCCGGCCGCTTATTGCCTGCTGTTTCTCGCTGTCAGCACTGCCACGCCCCCCCCCCCCCCCCCCCCCCGTCTGACGGTGCTCTGTTCTTAGCACCATGTACAGAGGCGGTGACCTTTGCTACTGCACATCTCCCCCCACAAGCGGCAAAATTCTGGTGACAGATTACTGTAAAATCTATGGTTCATAAGTAGTAAAATGTTACCGCTGTTTTCTTTTAAGGAGGGAACTCTCCTGAACAAATCAATAAAGTACTATCTCTAGATATATAGATATTACTTTATTATGTCTATCTATTATATCCATCTAAAATTATGGCGACTGGGCAGCCAGTGTTTAGTTTTTTGTAATTTATTGTTATTTTTAAACAATATACAATTTAATGGACAATTTGCTTTTATTTTTATTCTGACAAAAAACCTTTGTAATATATGGTAATATAATATTTGTTACAGTATTAGGAAACACAAAACTAACAGTTTATTATTGTTACAGGTTATAACCACTTTCCAACCTAAACTCATAAATATGTAACAAAATATTAAATTTTTAATGTGAATAACATTATTATTACAGATTCATACAGAAATTCAAGCATCTATTTTCATTTTAGGAAATAATTGTTTTTTTTTGTTACATTATATAATATTAAATACAAATATATGCAATTATAATGCATTAATGTAATGTGTTTGTACATCACATGTACAAATACATTTAAAGTACTTTATTGACGCATATTGCTTCCAGGCTTTCACGGGCCCACATCTGGTTTAGACGATTCATTTCACAAAAAAAATATTTCCATGATTTGTTTTTCTTCTGAAAATGAATCAGGCAATCATGTCCCAGAATATCAATCAGTTTTTGAGCAATCGGTAAATAACTAACCGGACTTGTAACTGTTTATACAAGACCATGTTTATATATCCCCCTCTTTGGGTGACTGCATCTAAGAACTGGAACTTATTTTCCAGCATGTGGATAAAGGCGTATGAAAATATTACCTTCATAACTTACTTTCATGTCATCCTGGTCCAAAGAATACTTCATTGTTAATCGTCATTTCTAACTGGCTCTCAACAAAGGCGGACACTTCACCTTCCCTCCCCCTCATTTCTCCTGTTTTAATTATTTATCTTAACTTTCTTGGAGCCTCGTTTTTCCACTGCTCTCCAAAATCCAAACAATGGAATTAGTTAACTGGACCCTCGAAGAAATTGACAAGCGCTTCTCAATGAGAAGTACTTTAAGAATGTTTTCAGTCAAGGACATTGAAGACATCTACCCATTCGGAATCATGCCAACAGGACATCCGTTACTTGTAACTGAGCTACTGTGTAGAACAGGGGTCACCAACGGGGTGCCCGCGGGCATCAGGTAGCCCGTAAGGACCAGATGAGTAGCCCGCTGGCCTGTTCTAAAAATAGCATCACTTACCAGTGAGCTGCCTCTATTTTTTAAATGTTATTTATTTACGAGCAAGCTGGTCTCGCTTTTAATTCTAAGAGACACAAAACTCAAATAGAATTTGAAAATCCAAGAAAATATTTTAAAGACTTGGTCTTCACTTGTTTAAATAAATTCCATAATTTTTTTACTTTGCTTCTTATAACTTTCAGAAAGACAATTTTAAAGGGAAAATACCACCTTAAAAATGATTTTAGGATTTTTAAACACATACCTTTTAAATTCCTTCCTCTTCTTTCCTGACAATTTAAATCAATGTTCAAGTAAATTATTATTTTTTTATTGTAAAGAATAATAAATATATTTTAATTTAATTGTTCGTTTTAGCTTCTGTTTTTTCAACGAAGAATATTTGTAAAATAGTTTTTTATGATTAAATTCAAAAAAATTATTCTGGCAAATTTAGAAAATCTTTAAATGATAAATAAATAAATGGGTTGTACTTGTATGGCGCTTTTCTACCTTCAAGGTACTCAAAGCGCTTTGACACTACTTTCACATTTACCCATTCACACACACATTCACACACTGATGGAGGGAGCTGCCATGCAAGAATCATATTTAAATCTTATTTCAAAGTCTTTTGAATTTCTTTTAAATTTTTTGTTCTGTAAAATCTAGAAAAAATAATGATTTGTCTTTGTTAGAAATATACATTAATCCAATTTGTTATATATTCTAACAAAATACTGATTGGATTTTAACCTATTTAAAACATGTCATCAAAATTTTAAAATTATTATTAATTAGGAAACATTACTAATGATGTTCTATAAATTCTTTTTTTAATTTTTTCAAAAAGATTCGAATTGGATAGTTTTTCTCTTCTTTTTTTCTGTTGAATTTTGAATTTCTAAGAGTCGAAAATGAAGATAAACTGTTTCAAAATGTTATTTACATTTTTTTTCCTGTTTTCTCCTCTTTTAAACCGTTCAATTAAGTGTTTTTTTCATCATTTATTCTCTACAAAAAACCTTCCGTAAAAGGAAAACAAATGTACGACGGAATGACAGACAGAAATACCCATTTCATATATATATATACATATATATATATATATATATATGTATATATATATATATATATATATTAATTAAAGGTAAATTTGAGCAAATTGGCTATTTCTGGCAATTTGTTTAAGTGTGTATCAAACTGGTAGCCCTTCGCATTAATCAGTACCCAAGAAGTAGCTCTTGGTTTCAAAAAGGTCGGTGACCCCTGGTGTAGAACAATTTCCTTTGTCATAAAAAGATCATTAACGTTTGTCTAAGTTAAAGTTTAAGTCTAATCTGCTGATCGCAGTCCTGTTGTATCGACAAATTGGAAGATGCTGGCAGCCGTTCAAGGTAACGCAAAACTGCCACAAATGATGTTCAGAGCTGTGGGCCCTCAGACTCGTGTGTTTTCTGGACTAAATAGCAAACTGGAGAACATCTTTAAGAAGCTGTCTATTCTGCAAGGCAAAGTATGATGAATTTGAGGACCAGAAATAAGTGAAATGTGTATCTTTTTTTCTGCTGGTACGATCACAAACATTATAATCTGGATTGCAGACAGAAACTGCCTGTAGTTTTTGGCAGGTGACCTCAGTAGGCTGATGCAGACACGCCCACATTTTAAATATTAAAATTGGGTGTTCCAAAATGTTTTGAACCCAATTGTAAAACAAGCCTGAAATCACAACTGTGTCTATTATTTTGGGGGAGAATAGCACATGTCGACATATTTGTTTTTCTTTCAGTGCCCCTTACGTTGTCGCTTAGAATTTGATGACATACACACCTCTGGCGTCACACACAACAGAATTTAAAGCATCGTTATGTATGGCATCACATTGAATCCACGTACATCCAGGACCAACAGGTTGACTTGTTTTTTAAGAGTTGCCTTGATTTGTCAGGTACAAGAAGAACCTGCCGTGGTACCCATTTGCACAGTTTGTCATTTTTCTGTGTTTAGAAGCACTTCCTGTCCTGGTGCTCTTATTTTGTCAGTATTACCTGTTTTGTCTCCTGTGTTTTGAAGCCCCTTTACTTCCTGTTCCTTGGCCTGCCAGGACAACTGTTCCTCGTTGTTAATTAGTTCTCTTTAGTGCCACCTGGTTCCCCCTGTCACTGCTGGATAATTGGAGTTTGTTTAGTGTTCTGTTTAACTCGGTTCAAGCATAGCTTTCCCTATGCTTCCGGTGCACTTCCCAGCTGCACACTAGCTTTTGCGGTCACGTTGCAAGCAATGCTCAGCAAAACGCGAGAGATTAAATATATGATTCAGAGTCAGGTTCAGGTAGTTGTGAACTGAAATACAATTCAATCTAAAAAGGTCTCTGCTATCAGGTTACTAAATTAACAACATGTAGTTCAAAGAATATGATTTCAAGCTGCACCATTAGCAAAAATCCTCACAAGGCTCTCGCTCATAAATTTAAAGAGACTTTTAAAATGAGTTTTGTCAATAAAGCACTTTTATCAAAAGTGGTCTGAAGTGCTTGCAATGTATTTCTCCAGCAAGTTTGTTCGTTTGTCGGACAGTTGTTGACTTATTTAGGCTGCGGACGCTGTCGTCTGGCTGAGTGTGTGCCAAAGAAAGTACTAGCAATGTTAGCGGCAATGTTGGCTTCTTGCAATGTTCCGCATCAAGTTGACACCTTCGGCTAGAATTGTTTCATTGATGAAGACACGCATGACTCTCACCTTCACACTTTGTTATTAGCTTAACGTTTGCTTGTGGATTCTAAGACTACATTTACACTGCACAGACCCTAATGTGGCCCCATTGTGACCCCAATATAGTGCCCAATCTGACCCCAATGTCACCTCAATGTGAACCCAATGTGACCATAATATGGCGCCAACGTGGCCCCGTAGTCACCCCAATTCGGCCCCAATGTTACCACATTGTGGCCCTAATGTCACCTCAATGTCACCCAAATGCAGGCACCAATGTCCCCTCAATTGGACCCCAATGTCACCCCAATATGACCCCATTGTCACCCCGATACAGGCATTAATGTGACCCAATGTGGCCCTAAAGTCACCCAAATGTGGCCCCAATGGGACCCCAATGTCACCCCAATATGACTCCAATATGACTCCAATGCAGGCCTCAATGTGACCCCATTGTGACCCCAATGTAGGGCCCAATCAGACCCCAATATCACCCCAATGTGTCCCCAATGTGGCCCCAAGGTCACCCCAATTTGGCCCCAATGTTACCCCAAAGTGGCCTTGATGTCACCTCAATGTGACCCCAATACAGGCGTCAATGTCATTTCAATGTGACCCCAATATGGCCCCAATGAAGCCCTAATGTGACCCAACTATGGGCCCAATGTGACTCCAATTTCTCCCAATGTAACCCCATTGTGACCCCAATGTAACCCCAATATGACCCCATTGTCACCCCGATGCAGGCATTAATGTGACCCAATTTGGCCCTAAAGTCACCCAAATGAGGCCCCAATGGGACCCCAATGTCACCCCAATATGACTCCAATATGACTCCAATGCAGGCCTCAATGTGACCCCATTTTGACCCCAATGTAGGGCCCAATCAGACCCCAATATCACCCCAATGTGTCCCCAATGTGGCCCCAAGGTCACCCCAATTTGGCCCCAATGTTACCCCAAAGTGGCCTTGATGTCACCTCAACGTGACCCCAATACAGGTGTCAATGTCATTTCAATTTGACCCCAATGTGGCCCCAATGAAGCCCTAATATGACCCAACTATGGGCCCAATGTGACCCCAATTTGACTCCAATGTGGTGCTGATTTCACCCCAACGTCAGCCCAATGTCACCTCAATAAGACCCCTCTGTCACCCTAATGTCACCTCAATAAGACCCCATTGTCACCCCAATGCAGGCTTCAATGTGACCCCAATGTATCCCCAATGTGACCCCAATATGGCCCCAATGTAACCCCAATGTAGCCCCAATGTGACAACAATGTGGCCCCAATGTCACCTCAATATGACCCCATTTTCACCCAAATGCAGGAATCAGTGTGACCTCATTGTCACCCCAATGCAGGCATCAATGTGACCTCAATGTAGCCCCAAAGTGGCCCGAATGTCATCCCAATATTACCCCATTGTCACCCCAATGTAGGCCTCAATGTGACCCCATTGTGGCCCCAATGACACCCCATTGTGACCCAAAGTAGGGCCCAATCTGGCCCCAATGTCACCTCTATGTGACCCCAATGTGGCTCTACTGTCACCTCAGTATGTCCCCATTGTCATCCCCAATTCCGGGTATCGATGTGACCCCAATGTGACCCCAATGTTGCCCCAATGTCACCCCAATATGACCCCATTGTAGGGCTCAATGTGACCCCAATGTTACCCCAACTCGCGACTTATCTGGCACAGAGATAACAAAAAAGTCACATTCAGGTCTCATTGTTATGATCCGCCGCACTCGGATCATTTTGTTTTGGTTTTTGAGTCCCTTTGTGTTCTGTGGATCGTTTTGGACTCTTCCTATTTTTTATTTTTTCACTTCCTGTTTTACCTTGTTTCGCATTTGTTCCACCTGCTATGCTTTTTGACGCACACCTGTGGTAATTGTTTGCGTTAGTATTTAAGCCTGCCTTTGCCCTATGTTCAGTCTTGGTTCTTTCTTTGCTTCACGCAACAGTCACGTTGGTATAGTTTTGTCTTTACAATTGCTAAGTCTGCGCTCAGCACGTTGCTTTGGACTCTTTGGACTCGATGCTAATTAGCATTAGCTTCCTGTGCGTTCGGCACGCCTTTTCTTTGTCCGTTTTTGTATCAGTGTTTTCATTTGTTTATTAAACCAAGCTCCTACCTGCAATTCCTGCTTGTCCTGGTCCTCGTGTATCTTGGGGTGACTCAACACTCAAACAAATTGCATTTCCAGCGTGACACTCATTGCCTTAAGACTGAAGTCAGATTAGAAAAGATCAGATTCCAATCGGATTTGGACTACCTCCTGATGTGGTCTGATTCTGATGCCGAAAGATCAGATTTGAAGCCCTTTGGAGCGTTTGGACTGGCAACAAAATCTGATCTGTGTCACTCGAGGGCAAAACAATCTGATTCGGTGTGCAGTGTAAACGCGGCTTAAATCGATTCATTATTTCCTACAAAACGATTTAGAAAAAAAAACAACAATGTAGTTTTGTGGCCCTCTCCATGCAGCATATTTTGAAAATGTTTCCTTCTAATACCAAATAATGAATGGCGAGAATTGGGAATGGCGTTTAACGAGAATCCAAATCGGATTGAATCAAATGGATTTAAATAACGCAATCAAATAAGAGAATTTAACTTCTTTTGATATTTGTATGCATCTTATGGTGATTTTTCCAACATCAGACATTTTCCACTGCACTTCTGTCCACATTGGTGCTGATTGCAAGCTTTCAAATGCTTGGAATGTTCTTGCACTTGTCAGGATTGATGCATCTGTCAAGGCCAGCCTTCACGCCTGCGTCACTTCATCGATTCGCTCAAAGACATTTGGGATCATTTGCATTCAACAGCGCCCATCGTTCTTCACATCCGATAAAAATCGGGCCTTTTTGTCAAAAGGAGTTGATGTGTAAAAGTTAGAGAATATGTTTCCGTCACTCTGTTACCTTCAGTAGAACCATTTGAGTGCAGAAGAGGCTCCTGTATTCCACTAATATGTGGGAATGTCCAAGCATTCACACATAGGAGTTTACACCAAAAAATATTGTATTTATTATCAATTATTATAAGTGTTATTGTGTGAATATCCAAGTCTACACACATATAATATTCTACATAAAAAAATGCATTTATTTATTATTATTATTATTATTATTATTATTATTATTATTATTATTATCATTATTATTATTGTGTGCATGTTCACCAAAAAATATTTCATTATAATGTATTATTATTATTGTATAAATGTCCAAACATTCACACGTTTAAGTCTAGACCAAAAAAAAATTGATTTATTATTATTGTCCACGCATTAAAATATTATATTCTCACCTAAAACATATTTATTATTATTTTGTGTGAATGTCCAAGCATTCACACATATGAGTCTACACCAAAAATCATTAATGTATTATCATTTATATTATTATTATTATTATTATTATTATTGTATGAATGCCCAGGCTTTCACACATATAAGAGTCGAGACCAATAAATCATGTATTTATTATCTTGTATTATTATTATTATTATTATTATTATTATTATTATTATTGTGTGAATGTCCAAGCATTCACATGTTTAAGTCTAGACAAAAAAATGTTTGATTTATTATTATTGTCCACGCATTAAAATATTATATTCTCACCTAAAACATATTTATTATTATTTTGTGTGAATGTCCAAGCATTCACACATATGAGTCTACACCAAAAATCATTAATGTATTATCATTTCTATTATTATTATTATTATTATTATTATTGTATGAATGCCCAGGCTTTCACACATATAAGAGTCGAGACCAATAAATCATGTATTTATTATCTTGTATTATTATTATTATTATTATTATTATTATTGTGTGAATGTCCAAGCATTCACACATATAAGATTCTATACCAACATTTTATTTATTCATTAAATATTATAATTATTTTATGAATGTCCAAGCATTCACACATATAAGAGTCTAGACAAAAAAATATGTATTTTTTATTATTGTTGTCTTAATGTCCACACATTCAAACATTATATTCCCACCAAAACCTTATCATTTAGTATTATTATTATTATAATCATTATTATTATTGTGTGAATGTACAAGCATTCACACATATGAGTCTACATCAAAAAACATTTATTTATATCAATTATTATAGGTGTTATTGTGTGAATGTCCAATCATTCACACATATAAGATTCTACACCAACAAATATTTTATTTATCATTATCTATTATTTTTATTATTATTATTGTATGAATGTCCAAGCATTTACACATATAAAAGTCTAGACCAAAAAAATCTTGATTTATTATTACGGTTGTGTGAATGTCCACACATTCAAACATTATATTCTCACCAAAAAATTATTGATTAATTATTGTTATTATTATTATTATTATTATTATGTGAATGTACACGCATTCACACATATAGGATTATATTCTAAAAACTCTTTTATCCATAATTATTTATTTAATCTTGGTTTAGATTTGTATACAGTCTAGACCAAAAAATATTTTATTCATTATCATTTATTTTTGTTATTTTTTTGTGAATGTCCAAGCATTCACACATAAAAGAGTCGAGACCACAAAAACATTTATTTATTATCATGTATTATTATTGTTATTGTGTCAATGTCCAAGCCTATAAGATTCTATACCAAAAAATATTTTAATAATTATTATTTATTAGTAGTATTGTATAAATGTCCAAACATTCAGACATATAAGAGTCTAGACCAAAACATGTTTGATTTATTATTATTGTTGTGTGAATGTCAAAGCATTAAAACATTGTATTCTCACCAAAAACATATTTATTATTATTATTGTGTGAATGTCCAAGCATTATGATTCTATACAAAAAAACATTTATTTATTATTTGTTTAATAATAAATACAATATTTTTTTGTTTAGATTGTTATATAGTCTAGACCAAAGAAATATTGTATTCATTATTATTTATTTTGTTATTATTGTGTGAATATCCAAGCATTCACACATATACAAGTCGAGACCAAAAACCTATAGATGTATTATTATTATTATCGTGTGAATGTCCAAGAATTCAAACAGATACAATTCTATACCAAAACATATTTTATTTGTTTATTATGTTTTTTTATTATTATTATTGTATGAATATCCAAGCATTCACACATATAAGATTACACACCAAAAACATAATTCATTTATCATTATTTATTATTATTATTGTGTGCATGTTCAAGCATTCACACATATAACAAATGACAACATAAATCATTATTGTATTATCATATTATTATTATTATTGTATGAATGCCCAAGCTTTCACACATATAAAAGTCGAGACGAAAAAAATATTTTGTTTATTATTATTCTTATTGTGTGAATGTCCAATTTTTCACACATATAAGAGTTGAGACCAACATATCATTCATTTATTATCATGTACAATTATTATTATTATTATCGTGTGAATGTCCAATCATTCACACATATAAGAGTCGAGACCAAAATATTATTCATTTATTATCATGTAGATTTATTATTATCATTATTATTATTATTGTATGAATGTCAAAGCATTCACGCATATAAGAGTGTAGACCAAAAAACATGCATCAATTATTATTGTTGTGTGAATGTCTCCACATTCAAACAAAAACATATCTATTTATTATTAGTATTATTACTATTATTATTATTATTATTGTGTGATTGTCCAAGCATTCATATAAGGGTCTACAACAAAAATCATCTATGTATTATGAATTATTATTACTATTATTGTGTGAATGTCCAAGCATTCAAACATATGAGTCTACAACAAAAAATCATATATTTATCATTAATTATTATTACTATTATTGTGTGAATGTCCAAGCATTCAAACATATGATTCTACAACTAAAATCATCTATTTATTATTAATTATTATTATTATTATTGTGTGAATGTCTAAGCATTCAAACATATGAGTCTAGAACAAAAATCATCTATTATTCCGCCACAAAAGTTTGGCGCACTCCACAGCCCACAGTTTTCTTTCGATCAGGACCGTTCGAGTATCAAAACGTTCCGCTCGACCAGCTATCGTGAGCTCCCCGAAAAATACTCCCGGATTACCCACAATTCCCAGTTTTGCGGGACATTTTTCCCATTGAAAATGAATGAGCAAGTTTTCAAACATGCACAACTCCTACATTTCTCACCCGTTTTAAACCGTTCCAACATCAAACCTGGACATTTAAGAATTTCACTTCCACTCACGTGTATCGGTGATTTAGGAGCGGCATGGCGTAGTGGGTAAAGCGGCTCTGCCAGAAACCTGAGGGTTGCAGGTTCGCTTCCCACCTATTGACATCCAAATGGCTGCCGTTGTGTCCTTGGGCAGGACACTTCACCCTTGCCCCCGGTGCCGCACACAGCGGTGAATGAATGATGAATGAATGATTGGTGGCGGTCGGAGGGGCCGTAGGCGCAAACTGGGAGCCACGCTTCCGTCAGTCTACCCCAGGGCAGCTGTGGCTACAAATGTAGCTTACCACCACCCTTTGTGAATGAATGATGGGTTCCCACTTCTCTGTGAGCGCTTTGAGTATCTAACAATAGAAAAGCGCGATATAAATCCAATCCATTATTATTATTATTATTATTATCTACCGGATGTGCACATTTTAGTTGGATTTGCAATAAAAATGTAATTTAATGGACACAATCATGAGCAAAAATGGAAAGATTGACTGGTGTCATGTGCAGAACTCTGACTAGGAGTTCAGAGTTCTGTCTTCATAGCAGATGCGTTCTACCACATGGACAGTAGGAAAACCCCCAGAATATGAAGGTGGTCTGACTTTGCACACCTGAAGGCACCAGAAGAGTGAAAGAATGAGACAGGTCAGCGGCCGACAGGAAGAATGTACAGTGGGTCATACTGTAACCGCAGAAGAGGGAATGAATGACATGTCAGTTGAGGAATGTACAGTCAATCAATCTATCAATGTTCATTTATATAGCCCTAAATCACAAGTGTCTCAAAGGGCTGCACAAGCCACGACAACATCCTCGGTTCAGAGCCCACATAAGGGCAAAGAAAAACTCACAGCCCAGTGGGACGTCAATGAGAATGACTATGAGAAGACGTCGAGTGGGTCCAGCATAATATTGTGAAAGTCCAGTCCATAGTAGATCTAACATAAAAGTGAGAGTCCAGTCCATAGTGGGGACCATCCCGAGCGGATACGGGTCAGCAGCGCAGAGACGCAGAGATGTCCTCAACCGATGCACAGGTGAGCTGGACAGCCAGCACTTCATCCATGGCCAACGGACCTGTGCCTCCCCTTCCACAAGGGAGAGGGGGGCAGAGCAGAAAAGAAAAGAAATGGCAGATTAACTGGTCTAAAAGGGGGGTCTGTTTAAAGGCTAGAGTATACAAATGACTTTTAAGATGGGACTACTGAAGTAGCATCTCTAACTGTTACCGGAAGGGCGTTCCATACTACTGGAGCCCGAATAGAAAACGCTCTATAGCCCGCAGACTTTTTTTGGGCTCTGGGAATCACTAATAAGCCGGAGTTCTTTGAACGCAGATTTCTTGCCGGGACATATGGTACAAAAGAATACAGTCCTATAGTGTAACCAAAGGTGGCCCCTGTCTGCAGGAAGTACACAAAAAGGATGACATTTGATGGATGGTGGTGCAAAGGCCCCTCCAAACATTAAGAGCTGAACTTCTTCCACGAACCCATCAAGAGCAGACAGAAAGCTCTCTTGTTTGACAGAATCTTGATTGTACACTTTGTGCTCTTCCCTCTCCAACAACTCTTGTTATCAAGTTGGCTTCTTCAGTGTCCAACCTTCTATTTCCAAGACGTGCTTGTTTTGGCCAAGTGTCATTTCCTTTCTTAGGCGCTCTTTACACGCACATGTTTGTTACAAGACTAAAAACATTGTTTTCATTGCCTTTTCACAGTTTGTTACCAACACTGTTACTATTAACTAGTAATCTAATCAATTGCTTGTATGTATTTTACAACAATGTTACTTGTACTATTAACCAGTAATCAAATGGTGTAAGGCTGTGGAAGGAGACGACACCATGAGGATGATCAGGTTTACAGGTTCATTGCAACCTTTGATGAGTGTGTGGGATCTGGATGCTACTCTATTTGTTTGGTGCAGGACGATGTGCAATGTTACCAAGGGTTGTTGTGAATGCGTGTTGGATGGAACCTTCGTCAGTCCAGAGGGGCGAGGCAAAGAGGGTGCATGGGCAGGCCATCCATCTTCCATCCATCTTCTTCCGCTTATCCGAGGTCGGGTTGTGGGGGCAACAGCCTAAGCAGGGAAACCCAGACTTCCCTTTCCCCAGCCACTTCGTCTAGCTCTTCCCGGGGGATCCCGAGGCGTTCCCAGACCAGCCGGGAGACATAGTCTTCCCAACGTGTCCTGGGTCTTCCCCGTGGCCTCCTACCGGTTGGACGTGCCCTAAACACCTCCCTAGGGAGGCGTTCGGGTGGCATCCTGACCAGATGCCCGAACCACCTCATCTGGCTCCTCTCGATGTGGAGGAGCAGCGGCTTTACTTTGAGTTCCTTCCGGATGGCAGAGCTTCTCACCCTATCTCTAAGGGAGAGCCCCGCCACACATTTCGGCCGCTTTTACCCGTGATCTTATCCTTTCGGTCGTGACCCAAAGCTCATGACCATAGGTGATGATGGGAACGTAAATCGACCGGTAAATTGAGAGCTTTGCCTTCCGGCTCAGCTCCTTCTTCACCACAACGGATCGGTACAACGTCCGCATTACTGAAGACGCCGCACTGATCCGCCTGTCGATCTCACGATCCACTCTTCCCCCACTTGTGAACAAGACTCCTAGGTACTTGAACTCCTCCACTTGGGGCAGGGTCTCCTCCCCAACCCGGAGATGGCACTCCACCCTTTTCCGGCGAGAACCATGGACTCGGACTTGGAGGTGCTGATTCTCATTCCGGTCGCTTCGCACTCGGCTGCAAACTGATCCAGTGAGAGCTGAAGATCCCAGTCAGATGAAGCCATCAGGACCACATCATCTGCAAAAAGCCGAGACCTAATCCTGCGGTCACCAAACCGGAACCCCTCAACGCCTTGACTGCGCATAGAAATTCTGTCCATAAAAGTTATGAACAGAATCGGTGGCAAAGGACATCCTTGGCGGAGTCCAACCCTCACTGGAAATGTGTTCGACTTACTGCC
The DNA here is from genome assembly GCF_033978795.1 of Nerophis ophidion. Lineage (NCBI taxonomy): Eukaryota > Metazoa > Chordata > Actinopteri > Syngnathiformes > Syngnathidae > Nerophis > Nerophis ophidion. The sequence goes on along the minus strand of NC_084629.1, from coordinate 34,295,714 downwards.
GGCAATGCGGACCAAGCTCTGGCACTGATCGTACAGGGAGCGGACCGCCACAATAAGACAGTCCGATACCCCATACTCTCTGAGCACTCTACACAGGACTTCCCGAGGGACACGATCGAATGCTTTCTCCAAGTCCACAAAGCACATGTAGACTGGTTGGGCAAACTCCCATGCACCCTCAAGAACCCTGCCGAGAGTATAGAGCTGGTCCACAGTTCACGACCAGGACGAAAACCACACTGTTCCTCCTGAATCCGAGGTTCAACTATCCGGCGAAGCCTCCTCTCCAGTACACCTGAATAAACCTTACCATGGGCAGGCGAGCGGTCAAATTCTAGAGAGAAGCAACGAGGTCCGTGTCCAAGCGGGGGGTTGAGGATCTGGGAAAGCAGTCCAAAGTCCGGTGGCAGGTCGAGATACACAACTCGAGCACATGAAATAGGGAGGGTACTGTGGGAAGCACAAAGGACATGAGACGTGGGAAACAAGGAGAACAGGAAGAGCAAGTACATGAGGGTCAGAATGCTTACTGCTTATTGACATTCCGGCGTAGGGTCCACTGGTCTTTATTCCGTTGTCTTGATCAGTCCCAGGCTGCAGCTAAGTCGTTTTGTGGGCGTGAAGCGCCCAGCGCGAGCAGAGACGTGTCCTGACATGCTGCCAACCTTAAGAGTTGGAAGAACTGGCTGCTGATGAAAAACAGGTTCGAGGCCGCGCCTTGACAGTACCGCCCTTCTTAGGCGAGGCACCCGACAAGCGCCTGGGAGCACCCGGTTTGGCACGGTAGAAATCCTCGAGAAGCGAGGGATTGGCACTATAGGAGGCCAGCACCCAAGATCTGTCCTCCGATCTGTATCCCTCCTAGTCGACCAAGTACACGAGCCCCCGACCCTGTCGACGGACCCTAAGAGTTTCCGTGATCGTCCAAACCGGGTCACCATCCTCCATGCTGATATCTTAGAGTTGGAAGAACTGGCTGCTAATGAAAAACGGGTTCAAGACCGCGCCGTGACAGCATCCCCCTCCTTAGGTGAGGCACCCGACGAGCGCCTGGGAGCACAGTAGAAATCTTCGAGAAGCGGGAATAAAGGTAAGAGGCCAGCACCCAAGATCTGTCCTCCGGTCCGTATCCCTCCAAGTCGAACAAGTACACGAGCCCTCTACCCTGTCGACGTATTTCCGTGACCGTCCAAATCAGGTCACCATCCTCCAAGAACGCAGGGGCGTGTCCTGGCATGCTGCCAACCTTAGAGATGGAAAAACTGGCTGCTGATGAAAAACGGGTTCGAGACCGCACCGTGACAGTACCCACCTCCTTAGACGAGGCATCCGACGAGCGCCTGGGAGCACCCAGGTTGGCACTGTAGAAATCCTCGAGAAGCAAGAAAAAAGGTAGGAGGCCGGCACCCAAGATCAGTCCACCGGTCCGTATCCCTCCCAGTCGACCAAGTACACGAGCCCCCTACCCTGTCGACGGACCCTAAGGATTTTCCTGACCGTCTAAACCGGGTCACCATCCTCCAAGAACCTAGGGGAGGTTGGGTGGTCCAACAATTGTAATCAGACAATATTTTCGATATATTGAGAAGGAATCTTTACCTGACATGTTTGGACTGTCATCTGCAGTCTTTTTCAGGAGGGTCATCTGACCACAGTGACGTGTTGCCTATCAGCTGTTCTTATAGGCCTGGCCAACCAGGCGCCAGAAAACCAGAAAACATTGTCTCATTACAAGAACATTTGAAAGAGTATATGAAGAGAAGACATAATGAACCTTTTTGAGCAGTAATCTAATCAATTACTTTTTTGTATGTTACAATAGTGTTAATTTGACTATTAACTAGTAATCTGATCAATTACTCTTATGTAAGTTACAAAATGGTTACTTTTACTTTTAATTAGTATTCTAACCAATTACTTTTAGGTATGTGTGGATGGGGGGGTGGCCTGCGGGCCTGCCGCGGAACAGGGGGTGTCAGGACCGGCCTCGAAGACAGGTGAGTGGATGGCCCATGTGGGCCTTGTTATCTAATCACCTGACGCCTTTGTTAGCAGCAGCCTGTACGGGACAAATAGTCTGAGTTGGAGGTGCTGATGAGCGGACACAGGAGGCAAAGGCATTGTGCTGGCAAGCAGAAGCCTATCTTATATTGATGAAAATAAAACAGTGTTACACCCTGAGTTCCAAACTCCTGGCAGTGTGTGGTGGTCCGAAGAATCCACTAGAGGTTAACCTCTACAGTATGTTACATCATTGTTACTTTTACTTTTAACAAGTAATCTAATCAATTACTTTTATGAATGTTACACCATTGTTACTATTAACTAGTAATCTAATCAATTACTTTTATGCATTTTTACAATTACCATTAAGTAGTAATCTAATCAATTACTGTCATGTATGTATCAACACTGTTACTTTTACTAATATCTAACAAGCTAAAAAGCTTGCATAAAACGTTAGCATGCTAACATTAGCATGCTAGAGATGTTAGCATACTTGCTAGAGATGTTAGCATACTTCCAAGATGGCGAAAAGTATCTAAAAACTTAGTCTACAGCGCTGCATTTTGTATCTCATAATTTCAAACTTTTGTTGAATATTTTTTACTTTTATCTCTTTAATTAGTATGTCAAAATTTCCACATATCATTGTTCGACCCCTAATGTCGCCTTTTATCTCATAATCATGATTTTATACGTCATGATTTTGACTTTTCACCTCATAATTGCGACTTTTTTTCAAATATTAACATATGTATATGTACATAAGTATACATGTACCATATGTACCAGATGTGCTTATACATATGTGTTTATACGTATGTATATATGTATACATATGTATATGTGTGTATATATATATATATATATATATCATCATCATCATTTCTCCTCTACAAAAAACCTTCCGTAAAAGGAAGAAAAATGTATGACGGAATGACGGACAGAAATACCCATATTTTTTATATATATAGATTTATTTATTAAAGGTAAATTGAGCAAACTGGGTATTTCTGGCACTTTATTTAAGTGTGTCCCAAACTGGTAGCCCTTCGCATTAATCAGTAGCCAAGAAGTAACTCTTGGTTTCAAAAAGGTTGGTCTATAGGGTTCATATGTTTATAAATCTGACTGTGATGAAGTCAGTGCCTCACCAGCCATGAACCTCACCGCACGTCACTGGCCTATAGGTTTGTATGTGTATATACATATGTTTATATGTTTATACGTATGTATGTATGTATATGTCCTATATGTGTATACATATGTATATGTGTGTAAAAAAAAAAAAGGTAGTACTCATTAATTCTTTAAATATTGACTGATCTTTATTCATATTGAGTTAAAAATATATTTTGGACAGATTTATGTAACCAAACACGTCTTTTTTTTGGAAAGGTGAACATGAAGAATTTGAAAAGAAACAATGGAAAGTATTTTTTCTTATCAAAACAACGTGAGTTCACCACAGTTATTTTCAGGTGGTGGGTTGGAGAACGTTTGCGGTCTTTTGAGGATCTGGAAATAACACATAGTTACATACTGTTGTCATCTGTGCAAACACAACTTCATCAAAACAGGAGTAAGTATTAGGAAAGTACAAACAAAGAATCGTTCTGCTCTTGACAAAAACCATGAAACACAATCTCAGTGGTGGTTCCTGCGCACACTTCCTTTATTTACAAGTTGTGCTTCAGTCCGAGTGGAACATTGTGCATCCATGAGATGGTATTGACAACACTCATGACACTTTACTACAGGGGTGTCCAGACTACGGTGCACTTGCCGTCTTCAATACCTGACTATATGAGTGCTGATGCTTTGCCGCCAATACGTGAGTATTTCAGGTTAATCACCAGGAATTGCATTTTTGAAGTGCTCAGAGCACAGCACTTTGATATATGACCCAATCCATAGTTAACACGCATGGTCACACGTAACATAACCTGCTCACTGACCTATGTGGCTGTTATAAGAAACCTGGCCAAGCAAAATACATACTTCAAAAATATATACATTTAAATCCACTGCAGTGCATGATGGGAAAAATGCAAAACTTATCCATTTTAACTGCGTGATTGTTCTGATTGATTACAAAACTTAAAGGAGGTTGTCAAGGAAGTAAACTTTCACATACTCTTAATATCCTATTATGTGTATATTATATATATTTAAATTATGTATAAATGTGCCTTTGTGTGTGTGTATATATATATATATATATATATATACATATATTTATGTGTGTATAGCCTATATATATACATATATATTTTTATACACATACATAGATATACAGTTTATACACATACAAATGTACACATTCATGTAAGTATGCATTTACATTTACACATATATACATACATACGTATATACATACATAGTGTGTGTGTGTATATATATGTATATAAATATATATATATACATACATATAAATACATATATATACTAAATCTATATGTGTATATATGTGTATATATAAGCATATATATATATTTATATATATATATACGCATATATATGTATATATATATATATATATTTATGTGCATATATATCTACATATGTGTGTATGTACATACATACATATATGTATGTGTGTACATATACTGTATATACATTTTTATATGCATGTGTGTGTATGTGTATATGTACATATATATACAGTATATATATATATATATATTTATATATATATTTATAAATATCCATACACACACAAGTACATATATATATATATATATATATATATATATATATATATATATATATACATATATATATATAGGATAAGTCGCAGTTAAAAGTTTATATACACTTGAGTAATGTCATGGCTGTCTTGAGTTTCCAGTACTTTCTACAACTCTTACTTTTTTTTGGTAGAGTGATTGGAGCACGTATTTGTTTGTTACAAAAAAGATTCATGAAGTTTGGTTCTTTTATGAATTTATTATGAGTCTACTGAAAATGTGACCACATCTGCTGAGTCAAAAGTATACACATATATACATATGTTAATATTTGCTTACATGTCCCTTGGCAAGTTTCACTGCAATAAGGTGTTTTTGGTAGCCATCCACAAGCTTCTGGTTGAATTGTTGACCCCTCTTTTTGACAAAATTAGTGCAGTTCAGCTAAATGTGTTAGTTTTCTGACGTGGACTTGTTTCTTCAGCATTGTCCACATGTTTTCAATGGGGTTTAAGTCAGGACTTTGGGAAGGCCATTCTAAAAGCTTAATTCTAGCCTGATTTAGCCATTCCTTTACCACTTTTGACGTGTGTTTGGGGTCACTGTCCTGTTGGAACACCCGAATGCACCCAAGACCCAACCTCCAGGCTGATGATTTTAGGCTGTCCTGAAGAATTTGGCGGTGATCCTCTTTTGTCATTTTACCATTTAAAGCACCAGTTCCATTGGCAGCAAAACAGGCCAAGAGCATAGTACTACCACCACCATGATTGACGGTAGGCATGGTGCTCCTGGGATTAAAGACCTCACCTTTTCTCCTCCAAACATATTGCTGGGTATTGTGGCCAAACAGCTCCATTTTTGTTTCATCTCACACCACATGGACAAAGATAAGACACCATGCCTACTTGTAGTCACAGCAGCGCATTGACAACCAATAAACTCATTTAAGTTAATTAATCCCGCAAAAAAAAAAAAACTGTCCTTCAATACCACAGCATGACGTGAGTACTAGAGAAGTAATACTGATATTTGTTAGTAAATTGGGTACAAAATATATTCCACATCTAGGCAGTGAACACTACTGAGAGAAATATGAAGGATATGTGAGAATACTGTACACACAATAATCATAATAATGCTAAAAAAAAAAAATAGCGAAGATCAAAGTTCACAGAATTGTACTGAAAGTCTCACAGGCGGGATGAAAACCTCACAAGAGAGCCTAAAAGTCTTCAAATGTATGTTACATCCTAATACATAAGTATAAATGTATACTGTATAGTATGTATACATCCTGCAAAGAAGTATATATGTATACTGTATATTCGGCAAATAAGTACAGTGAAGTTGGCACTTTGTGTAAATGGTACATAAAAACAGAATACAATGATTTGCAAATCTTTTTTAACTTATATTCAATTGAACGGACTGCAAAGACAAGATATTTAACGTTCAAAATGAGAAACTTCTTTTTTTTTTCCCCAAATCATCATTAACTTAGAATTTAATGGCAGCAACACATTGCAAAAAAGTTGTCACAGGGGCATTTTTACCACTGTGTTACATGGCCTTTCCTTTTAACAACACTCAATAAATGTTTGGGAAGTGAGGAGACAACTTAGGCTTCATAACGCGCCACACATTTTCAAATGGAGACAGGTCTGGACTACGGGCAGGCCAGTCTAGTACCAGCACTCTTTTACTACGAAGCCATGCTGTTGTAACACGTGGCTTGGCATTGTCTTGCTGAAATAAGCAGGGGCGTCCATGACAACGTTGCTTGGATGGCAACATCTGTTGCTCCAAAACCTGTATGTACCTTTCAGCATTAATGGTGCCTGCACAAATGTGTAAGTTACCCATGCCTTGGGCACTAATACACCCCCATACCATCACAGATGCTGGCTTTTCCAATTTGGGCCTACAATAATCCGGATGGTTCTTTTCCTCTTTGTTCCGGACGACACAACTTCCACAGTTTCCAAACACAATTTGAAATGTGGACTCGTCAGACCACAGGCATCAGTCCATCTTAGATGAACTCGGGCCCAGCAAAGCCGGCGGCATTTCCGGGTGTTGTTGATAAATGGCTTTCGCTTTGCATGATAAGAGTTTCAACTTGCATTTACTGATGTAGCGACAAACTGTAGTTACTGACGGTGGTTTTATGAGGTGTTCCTGAGCCCATATGGTGATCTCCTTTACACACTGATGTGGTTTTTTGATGCAGGGATATCGAAGGTCCGTAATATCATCGCTTAGGTGCAGTGATTTCTCAAGATTCTACGAACCTTTTGCAATAGCTCGTTGAAAAATGTTGTTCTTTAACTGTTGGACAATTTGTTCACACATTTGTTGACAAAGTGGAGACCCTCGACCCGTCCTTGTTTGTGAATGACTGAGCATTTCATGGAAGCTACTTTTATACCCAATCATGGCACCCTCCCGTTGCCAATGAGCCCGTTCACCTGTGGGATTTTCCAAATAAGTGTTTGATGAGCATTACTCAACTTTCTCAGTCTTTTTTGCCACTTGTTTCCAGCTTTTTTGAAACACGTTGCAGGCATCAAATTCCAAATGAGCTAATATTTTTTTACATAACGTTTTCCAGTTGGAATATTAAATATCTTGTCTTTACAGCCTATTCAATTAAATATAGGTCGAATTGTATTCGGTTTTTAGATACCACTTACACAACATGCCAGCTTCACTGGTTTTGGGTTTTGTCCATTTACATATACATCCTGCAAAAAATTATATATATACATATATATATATATATATATATATATATATATATATATATATATATATACACACACACACACACACACACATATGTATACATCCTGCAAAGAGATAAGAAAGTCATCAGTGAAATACAAAAAGTGTATTTGTCCTATTTACAACTGCCTCTGGGAAAATACTCCTGTGTGTTTTTATCGCATGAGTGGTGGACTTTTTGTGTGACTTGGTTTTAACAACATATTACATTGTAGTCATTGTATATTGTTGTCATGTTACATTGTAGTCATGTTACATTGCAATCATGTTACATTGTAGTCATGTTACATTGTAGCCATAGTACCTTGTAGTCATGTTACATTGTAGTCATGGTACCTTGTAGTCATGTTACATTGTAGTCATGGTAACTTGTAGTCATGATACATTGTAGTCATGGTACATTGTAGTCATTTTACACCGTAATCATGTTACATCGTAGTCATGTTATGTTGTAGTCATGTTACATTGCAATTTTGTTACATTGCAATCATGTTACATTGTAGTCATGTTACATTGTAGCCATAGTACCTTGTAGTCGTGTTACATTATAGCCATGGTAAATTGTAGTCATGTTACATTGTAGTCATGGTACATTGTAGTCATGGTAACTTGTAGTCATGATACATTGTAGTCATGGTACATTGCCGTCATGTTACATTGCAGTCATGGTACATTGTAGTCATGTTACATTGTAGTCATGGTACATTGTAGTCAAGTTGCATTGTAATCATGGTACATTGTAGTCATCTTACATTGCAATCATGTTGCATTGTAGTCATGTTACATTGTAGTCATGGTACAATGTAGTCATGTTACATCATTATCATGGTACATTACAGTCATGTTACATTGTAGTCATGGTACATTGTAGTCATGTTACATTGTAGTCATGGTACATTGTAGTCATGTTACATTGTAGTCATGGTACAATGTAGTCACGGTACATTGTAGTCATGTTACATTGCAATCATGTTACATTGTAATCATAGTACATTGTAGTCATGGTACATTGTAATCATGGTACATTGTAGTCATGGTACAGTCTAGTCATGGTAGAATGTAGTCATGTTACATCCTTATCATGGTACATTGTAGTCATGTTTCATTGTAGTCATGGTACATTGTAGTCATGTTACATTGTAGTCATGGTACATTGTAGTCATCTTACATAGCAATCATGTTGCAATGTAGTCATGTTACATTGTAGTCATGGTAGAATGTAGTCATGTTACATCGTTATCATGGTACCTTGTAGTCATGTTACATTGTAGTCATGTTACATTGTAGTCATGGAACATTGTAGTCATCTTACATAGCAATCATGTTGCATTGTAGTCATGTTACATTGTAGTCATGGTAGAATGTAGTCATGTTACATCGTTATCATGGTACATTGTAGTCATGTTACATTGTAGTCATGTTACATTGTAGTCATGGTACCATGTAGTCATGTTACATCGTTATCATGGTACATTGTAGTCATGCTACATTGCAGTCATGGTATATTGTAGTCATGGTACATTGTAATCATGGTACATTGTGGTCATGTTACATTGTAGTCATGGTACATTGTAGTCATGGTACAATGTAGACATGGATGAATTGGTAAAAGTCCTGACTCCAAACATAATTTCAAAAAGAGATGATAGAATATTTGCTTGTTTGAGCACACTACAGCTCCTCCCTAACGTTTCAGTCACACGCAGGATTCTCACAGGATTGAAGCGAAAACCAACCCTATGAATACAGTTGAGCAAATATTCCATTGAGAGCAGTTAGACGAACAATCATTAAGTTTAAAGAAAGAAGAAGGAGAGACACTCTAAATAAAAGGACTTCAATCTTCAGGAGATGAAACAACTCAGTCCTCTTTGAGTCAGAGTGACAGCGATGATGTTTTACACTTCAAAGGTTCTCACATGTCATGGCTGGACTGGTGCTTGTGTTTGATTCACACGGAAACTCTTATTCCGCTCGTCCCCATTCAAATTCCTTTAAATTCAAACATATATATGTATTTTTTGAAATACATTTTCAGGCTTTTCTTGTTACCTGTTTTGAAAAGTTTCATTATCATGATTATACAAATAATACATTGTGAGAATCGCTTTGAATCAAGACTCTGAATAGAATTGTCACACAAGGAATGGGAGTCAGAATGAATATTTGGTGCCCAAAGAGTTTTATGTTAAAATACTGAACAGATGTTTACCTTAGCCCAATAAACATCTGTTCAGTATTTTAACATACAAATGTTTGATTGTGAGGCATTAAAAGCCACAAAATGTGACGTGTCCGTCAGACCCACAAACGCTGGCTGAGTAACAACGATATGAACGTGGCACGGAAAATTTCTCTGCCAGTTTCTGCTACCCACAGGGATTCTTCTTTTGTGTTTCTGCACCTGCGGTTCCACACAAGGTTGGAACATTGTTTGTCAACACTGTCTGCTCTCATTTTCTCGCACATTTGACCCTCTGATGTTCTGTGTACCTACTATAGATGCGCGGTTTGCGGTCTCATCCGGGGAGTCCTCGGATAAACCGCAGGTCGGGCGGTTTACATGACGAAACAATAGCTTTTAATTAGATTCGGGCGGTTGAACCATCCGGAAATATTTGATATAAATGGTTATGGGATCGGTATCCTTTGCCATTAAACGAGCCATTTAATATCAGTGTCATAAAGCGAAGATAACAATAGGAGACGCTATTATTCTCTTGAATGACTGCCGGCAGTCACCCAGATAATAAGTATTAGGGCGTGCTATAAAGCCATTGACTTTGTCACCTTCTACAGCATGTACAATCTGTTTGTAAACACGCACACGACTGCAAGGCATACTGGGTGACACAGAGTACACTAATGGTTGTGATATAAACAATTTTAACACTCTCAGTAATATGCGCCACGCTGTGAAGCCACACCAATTAAGAACGACAAACACATTTCGGGAGAACATCCTCACAGTAACACAACATAAACGCAACACAACAAATACCCATAATCCTTTGTATTCATGACAGTTCCTGACTATTTTATACACCCCACTAGCAGCTAGCCCCCCCATGCGTCGGTAAGGTGGGCGGGGTTGGGGGAGTGGGGGTGTAAAATATATTCAGGAAGTGTCACGAATACAAAGAATTCTGGGTATTTGTTGTGTTGCGTTTATGTTGTGTTACTGTGAGGATATTCTCCCGAAATGTGTTTGTCAATCTTGTACTGTGTGGCTTCACAGCGTGCCGCATATTAGTAAGTGTTAAAGTTGTTTATATCACAACCATCAGTGTACCTTGTATCACCCAGTATGCCTTTCAATCTTGTACGTGTGATTGCGGAAGCTGCACACAACATGTTGCCGCCGGGCCAACAATCGTTTTGTACATGTTGTTGAAGGTGTTTAAGGCAATGGCTTCATAGCACGCCCATACTCTTGTCATCAGGATGTACGCTAATGGATAATCGCGAGAACGTTAGCGGCTGCAATTGTCTTCATTACTCTGTGAAACAGGTTTAATTAGCTCTGTGAGTGGTAAAGGCGGCTGACCTCTGATGTATTTCAGCGGGCGGGTACAGTCCTCATTAAATGTTGGTTCGGGTGGACGGTGGGTGGATGACGACTTCGGTGATGCGGTTGCGGATGATATAATTGCCTATCCGCGCATCTCTAGTACTTACACTCTGTCGTCCTCCTGTCTAGGCTCGCTGGTTGTGTGTGTGTGTGTGTGTGTGGTACACAGAACATCAATTTCCACACTTCTATTAGCCCTGGGTCCAGTGGATCCAGACATCTTTTATGTAATATAAATGTGTAGGGGGGTGTATGGTGTGTGGTCATTAAATATGTATTCTGGTATATGTTCTTCACAGAAAATGAGCCAAAGTCAGTGAGTCTCAGTTTGAAAAAATTATTAATTGTATAATTTTTCTTTTAATATAAAAATGAAAACGGGTCCCATGACCCGAACACCAAGGTTTTAAAATCCATAAAATGGATTTTGTGCTGTTTTTTATTTCTCTAGATAAACACATTTTTGCATTTTGGATGCAAACATGTGTTGATCTGCGTGACAACGAGCTGTAGAGGATGTCAATCATCTGTTTGTGGAATGTGTGTGCCTACATGTGTTTTGGGAGGAGATCAGAGATTGGCTGAGAGATAAGGGTGTGGAGATGTCCCCATTAACTATAAAGGAGATCTATTTTAATATTTTTTATAATTGATTGTAACTAGAGATGTACGATAATGGCTTTTTTGCCGATATCCGATATTGTCCAACTCTTAATTACCGATTGCGATATCAACCGATACCGATACTTACAGTCGTGGAGCTAACACATTATTATGCCTAATTTTGTTGTGATGCCCCGCTGGATGCATTGAACAATGTAACAACGTTTTCCAAGTTATGTAAAAAAAAAAATGCCAACATGGCACTGCCATACTTATAATTGAAGTCACAAAATGCATTACTTTTTTAAAAAATGCCTCAAAAACAGCAGCTTGGAATTTGGGGCATGAGAGAGCCTGAGGAGGTTGAGGTGGGCGGGGTTAGGGGTAGGGGGTAGCGTCCCAGAAGAGTTAGTGCTGCAAGTGGGTCTGGGTATTTGTTCTGTTGTGTTACGGTTCGGATGTTCTCCCGAAATGTGTTTGTCATTCCTGTTTGGTGTGGGTTCACAGTGTGGTGCATATTTGTAACAGTGTTTAAGTTGTTTATACGGCCACCCTCAGTGTGACCTGTGCTGCTGTTGACCAAGTATGGCTTGCATTCACTTGTGTGTGTGAAAAGTTGTAGATATTATGTGACTGGGCCAGCACGCAAAGGCAGTGCATAAAGGCACGTACCCAATATTGTTGTCCGGGTGGAAATTGGGAGAAATTAGGGAGAATGGTTGCCCCGGGAGATTTTCGGGAGGGGCAATGAAATCCGGTAGTCTCCCGGGAAAATTGGGAGGGTTGGCAAGTATGACTGCTCTGTACTTTTCCTTTCGTCCGTGTACCACTCCGTACACCGGCATTTTAAAAAGTCATAAATTGTACTTTTTGAAACCGACACCGATAATTTCCGATGTTACACTTAAAAGCATGTTTCAACCGATAATATCGGACATCTCTAATTGTAACATAGAAATGTTCGTCAACATTATTATGCTCCAAGCAACATTTTTTTTCTACATAAATGTTTATTTATGAAAGTAAAACCCACATTTTCTATTGGCTAAATCATTTAAAAAGGTCAATTAAATCTTGGAAAATGATTAAAAATACAAAAGCCCTTAAATTGATTCCGCTAATCCAGAGATTTTATGTGATTTGTATTAGCTTTTTTTTTGTCTGTTTGAATTTTGTATCTGATCCTATTTTTTAATTAATATTTATTGTTCTTTTTTAAATATTATATTTGTATTTGCTTTAGTTTTATTTCTTTCACATGTGATCTTAAAACAGTTTTTGCTCAACCTAATGGATGTTTAAGAAATTGTTGAGATTTGTTCAACGTGCTGTGGTTTTTATACACATTGAGAATACATGTTTGTATGTACATTGTTTAATAAAAACAAAACAAAAAAACAAAAAAAACTTTGTGATGACAAATTTAACTGGAAGCATTAGGATAACGCTAACATCTTTGTTCAGAGGGAGTCCTTTTGTCGTTTTTTAAAAAGTTTTGTTTTAGAATTGAAAAATAGAAAAAATGATCCAAAATGAGTTTTGTCATGTGCATTTTGAAAATTCGAAATGGAATGAACACGTCAAACTGCAAAAATAAGACTTTTTTTAAATACTTTTTAATAAAAACTAAAAATGAGGCACAAGCATGAATAATTTTTACGACGTTACCAAGTTCTCGTTCCGTGTGTATGCTGGCCTCCCCGCCTCCACCCACAGAGACCGACAAGAGGGTTACAGGCTACAGGATCATGGCAACACACTTCAAAAGAGTACGGATTTTGACGGAACTTAGAGGAAATGCGATAAAAAAAATATTCTTATATTTTTGGTGTGATCCAGACCGTCTGGATTCAGGATTTTTTTTCAATTCAGAGATGCTAAGGATTTGGCAAAAGTTAATAAATTGACTGCTATTGACAACATTTGCATCTCAAAATACGTTTACTAATATTGTCGTTTTTAAAAAGTGTTTAAATAGTTATGTTTCAGAAATTGAAAAAGAAAAAAAAGGTCCAAAATTAGTTTTATAATTTGCATTTTGAGAATTTGAAATTGAATGAACATGTCAAACTACAAAACAATCATTAGTTAGACCTCATAGAACATTGTGTTTTAAGTGTAGAATCTTTTTTCTCTCCTATTTGCATATACCCTATTACCTTGAATAAGCGCCTGCCTTGAATTTCTGCCGGGTAATTTGCTCCCCAAATTAATAAGCGCATGCTTACTTTCACCGTCACATCAAGTTTATGATGTCATGAGGGATGCTTCCCTAGCCGTCGTTTACGAAATTGCAGAAGGGTTTTATTTTTTTGCTTTTACTGTGTGTAAACCAGGGTTCTTGTTCCACAGCCATATAGATCACACTAATGGTTGTGATATAAAAACAACTTCAACACTCCTACCAATACGCGCCACACTCCACGAACCCACATTAAACGATGACAAACACACTCCTGGAGAACATCAGCTCTGCAACACACCACAAACGCAACACAACACCTACCCAGAATGCAATGCATCCACGACTCCTGGCTACACCGTCCATACACCCACTGGCACCAAACCCCCCGCCCCCTTTCTTCATGCGTTGGTTAAGGTGGGCGGGGTTGGGGGCACGTGTATAATGTAGCCAAGAGTCACGGATGCACGGCATTATGGGTAATCCCTATGTTGCGTTTATAATGTGCCACACAGCCAATGCTCTGCAGAAATGTGCTTGGTGTGGGTTCACAGAGTGTGGCGCATATTAGTAAGAGTTTTAAAGTTGTTTATATCACAAACATCAGTGTAAAAGGTATGGCTGTTGACCAAGTATGCATTGCAATCTCATATAAGAAGTAGGAAAATGCATGCGTCCGCCCGACACGCAGAAAGCATGGTGTAGAGTAGTGGTCCCCAACCACTGGGCCGTGGAAGAAAAATATATGTATATTTTTTTTAACCATACTATATTTTTTACTGCAGCCGTTGGTAAGCACAGGGGTGAGAAGAGGTTTTAAAATTATTAGCGCCTGCTTACTTTTACCGCATGCTTTGAATAAGCGCAGGAGTGAGAAGAGGTTTTAGATTAAATAGCGCCCCGGCGGCTATTCAAGAAAATACGGTAGTTTTCACCCCTAATCTTTCATGTGGGAATAAATATTGACAAAATCTACAGAAAAGCCAAAAGAGGAAAACATTGGTGTTTTCCGATAATATCGGACTGCCGATATTATTGGCCGATAAATACTTTAAAATGTAAAATCGGAAATTATCAGTATCGGTTTCAAAAAGTAAAATAATTGATTATTTAAAACGTATGGACGTAGGGAGAAGTACAGAGTGCCAACAAACCTTAAAGGCACTGCCTTTGAATGCCGGCCCATTTACACACACAAGTGAATGCAACGCATACTCGGTCGACAGCCATACAGGTCACACTGAGGGTGGCCGTATCAACTGTTACAAATTTGAGCCACACTGTGAACCAACACCAAACAAGAATGACAAACACATTTCGGGAGAACATCCGCACCGTAACAGAACATGAACACAACAGAACAAATACCCAGAACCCCTTGCAGCAATAACTCTTCGGGGACGCTACAATATACACCCCCAGCTACCTCCTAGCCGCTCCCACCTCAACCCCGCCCCCCCAACCCCTCCCACCTCAACCTCCTCATGCTCTCCCTGAGAGAGCATGTCCCAAATTCCAAGCTTCTGTTTTTGAGGCACGTTAAAAACAAATAATGCACTTTGTGACTTCAATAATAAATATGGCAGTGCCATGTTGGCATTTTTTTTTCCCATAACTTTAGTTGATTTATTTTGGAAAACCTTGTTACTGTCAAGCCGTGGGGGTTTTTGCAGCTTGCTGCGGGGTTTGTTCTCCCGGGGATGAAAACTGACCACTCTGGACCAGGAGTGAAGGTGGGGACATTATTAATAAATAACTATCAAAAGAGGAACAAACAAAAAGGCGAACAAGCCAAAAACACAACTTAGACAGAACTATAGACAAGAAATAAAACTCACAAAACTGTGGCCTGAAAAACGAGAAGCATGAACTATGGCATGAAAACTAGCGAGTCACCAGACCGACTGACTGGCAAGGGCGGTTCGATTACTGTAACGTATTATTTTCGGGTGTCCCCATGTCTAGCATTAAACGATTACAGTTGGTACAAAATGCGGCTGCTAGACTTTTGACAAGAACAAGAAAGTTTGATCATATTTCGCCTGTACTGGCTCACCTGCACTGGCTTCCTGTACACTTAAGATGTGACTTTAAGGTTTTACTACTTACGTATAATATACTACACGGTCTAGCTCCATCCTATCTTGCCGATTGTATTGTACCATATGTCCCGGCAAGAAATCTGCGTTCAAAGGACTCCGGCTTATTAGTGATTCCTAAAGCCCAAAAAAAGTCTGCGGGCTATAGAGCGTTTTCCGTTCGGGCTCCAGTACTCTGGAATGCCCTCCCGGTAACAGTTCGAGATGCTACCTCAGTAGAAGCATTTAACTCTCACCTTAAAACTCATCTGTATACTCCAGCCTTTAAATATACCTCCTTTTTACACCAGTTGATCTGCCGCTTCTTTTCTTTTTTCTCCTATGTCCCCCCCTCCCTTGTGGAGGGGGTCCGGTTCTATGACCATGGATTAAGTACTGGCTGTCCAGAGTCGAGACCCAGAATGGACCGCTCGTCGGGACCCAGAATGGACCGCTCGCCTGTGTATCGGTTGGGGACATCTCTACGCTGCTGATCCGCCTCCGCTTGGGATGGTTTCCTGTGGACGGGACTCTCGCTGCTGTCTTGGAGCCGCTTTGAACTGAACGCTCGCGGCTGTGTTGGAGCCACTATGGATTGAACTTTCACAGTATCATGTTAGACCCGCTCGACATCCATTGCTTTCGGTCCCCTAGAGGGGGGGGGTTGCCCACATCTGAGGTCCTCTCCAAGGTTTCTCATAGTCAGCATTGTCACTGGGGTCCCACTGGATGTGAATTCTCCCTGCCCACTGGGTGTGAGTTTTCCTTGCCCTTTTGTGGGTTCTTCCGAGGATGTTGTAGTCGTAATGGTTTGTGCAGTCCTTTGAGACATTTGTGATTCAGGGCTATATAAATAAACATTGATTGATTGATTGAAATAGAAGTCTTTTGATTGGAAACAGGTGCGCGTCCCAAACACCAGAGGCAAGTGAAAATCATAAGTCGCCGGGGTTACTAAAACAAACGAGGGTGCACAAAAACAGGAAAAAACTAACAGAACATAACAAAAACATGATCCAGACCTCGGATCATGACAGTTACATTGTTTAATGCATCCAGCGGGGCATCACAACAAAATTAGGCATAATAATGTGTTAATTCCACGACTGTATATGTCAGCATCGGTTGATATCGGAATCGGTAATTAAGAATATCGGCAAAATCTGTAGAAAACATGGTTTACTCTCTGATGAAAAGCATGTTGACGTTTTAATCCCGCGCTGTGCCTTTAAGAGCATTTAAATAACACCCATGTAGTGAAATAAATAGAATTTGAAGCATTTAAGTTCTGAAATAACTGAAATGTGCCCTTTTTTTTTGGAAGCTGCTGGAGTTGTTTCGTTCTCCGCGTAATCCTGGCGTGGCCTCGAAGGTGAAAGCGAGAGAAACGGCAAGTTGTCATGACACCAGCGTTTGTCAATTTGATGCACGGGTCCGCCAACACTGGTGGAATGCCAACATGGTGCATGTCGGTGAGGGCTGCATCAGGTGAGAAGTCCTGGTGTTCTCTTCCAGATGACTGGCTTTTGTCTTCCATTAGGGTCCATTATGGAGCCTCGTGGAGACTCTCACCTACTGCACTTATACGCAAGAGTGCTGATACGGGCTGGCATGGATTTACATAACTGACTTTAGACGCCGCAAGCAAAGAACATCCTCGAGCACATTTTCACAAGTCTCATTTATGGAGATAACGATCCGGACACTGGACACCGAAAATGGAAAAATTACCTCCTTGTTCCTGTAAAAGGCTTCTTACTAGAGATGTCCGATAATGGCTTTTTTTGCTGCTATTGTCTAAGTCTTCATCAAGGGTGGGAATTGAGGGTTAATTCACCAAAAATGATTCCTGGGCGTGGCTGCTGCTCACTGCTCCCCTCGCCTCCCAAGGGGTGAACAAGGGGATGGGTCCAATGCAGAGGACACATTTCACCACACCAAGTGTGTGTGGGACAGTCATTTAGTTCTTTAACTTTAAGTCGTAAGGGCCACTGTCAAACAGAAGGACCCGCAGTGAGCAAACCCGTCCAAAAGATGGCGCCACAGCAAAAACAACAATGCACCTTTTCAATGTATTTGTTTTTTGTTTTCTTTTAAAAATACATTTGAGTAAAGGCCGAAAGGCAAATCCCAAAATTAGTCTGGGATTCTATTTAACTCTGATTCACTCTTTTTAGTAGAGATGTCCGATAATGGCTTTATTGCCGATACCTGATATTCCGATAATGTCCAACTCTTAATTACCGATTCCGATATTAAACAATGTAACTGTCATGATCTATGGTCCAGATTGATGTTTTTGTTATGTTCTGTTGGTTTTAGACTTCATTAGTGCCTGTTTTTGCACACCCTCATTTGTTTTAGTTATTACGGCGGCTTATGATTTTCACCTGGCTCTGGTGTGTGTGACGAACACCTGTTTCCAATCAAGAGACTTCTATTTAAACCGCCCTTGCCAGTCAGTCGGTCTGGTGACATTGCTAGTTTTAATGCCAGTTTTCATGCCACAGTTCATGCTGCTTGTTTATCATGCCAAGTACGTGTTTTTTTATTAATTCACAGTTTAGTGAGTTTTGTTTCTTGTCCACTGTTCTGTCTAAGTTGTGTTTTTGCCTTGTGCGTCTTTTTTTTGTTCCTATTTTGATATTTAAAAATTAATAATGTTCCTACCTTCCCGCTGATCCAGAGTGGTCCGTTTGCATCCCGGGAGAACAAACCTGCAGCAAGGTAACAAGGTTTTCCAAAATAAATCAACTCAAGTTGTGGAAAAAAAAAAGGCCAACATGGCACTGCCATATTTATTATTGAAGTCCAACTCTTAATTACCGATTCCGATATCGATTCATGCAGTCGTGGAATTAACACATTATTATGCCTAATTGTGTTGTGATGCCCCACTGGATGCATTAAACAATGTAACTGTCATGATCTGTGGTCCAGATTGATGTTTTTGTTATGTTCTGTTGGTTTTAGACTTCATTAGTGCCTGTTTTTGCGCACCCTCATTTGTTTTAGTTATTACGGCGGCTTATGATTTTCACCTGCCTCTGGTGTGTGTGACGAACACCTGTTTCCAATCAAGAGACTTCTATTTAAACCGCCCTTGCCAGTCAGTCGGTCTGGTGACATTGCTAGTTTTAATGCCAGTTTTCATGCCACAGTTCATGCTGCTTGCTTATCATGCCAAGTACGTGTTTTTTTATTAATTCACAGTTTAGTGAGTTTTGTTTCTTGTCCACAGTTCTGTCTAGGTTGTGTTTTTGCCTCGTGCGTCTTTGTTTTTGTTCCTATTTTGATAGTTAAAAATTAATAATGTTCCTACCTTCATGCCTGATCCAGAGTGGTCCGATTGCATCCCAGGAGAACAAACCTGCAGCAAGGTAACAAGGTTTTCCAAAATAAATCAACTCAAGTTGTGGAAAAAAATGCCAACATGGCAGTGCCATATTTATTATTGAAGTCCAACTCTTAATTACCGATTCCGATATCGATTCATGCAGTCGTGGAATTAATACATTATTATGCCTAATTGTGTTGTGATGCCCCGTTGGATGCATTAAACAATGTAACTGTCATGATCTGTGGTCCAGATTGATGTTTTTGTTATGTTCTGTTGGTTTTAGACTTCATTAGTGCCTGTTTTTGCGCACCCTCATTTGTTTTAGTTATTACGGCGGCTTATGATTTTCACCTGCCTCTGGTGTGTGTGACGAACACCTGTTTCCAATCAAGAGACTTCTATTTAAACCGCCCTTGCCAGTCAGTCGGTCTGGTGACATTGCTAGTTTTAATGCCAGTTTTCATGCCACAGTTCATGCTGCTTGTTTATCATGCCAAGTACGTGTTTTTTATTAATTCACAGTTTAGTGAGTTTTGTTTCTTGTCCACAGTTCTGTCTAGGTTGTGTTTTTGCCTCGTGCATCTTTTTTTTTGTTCCTATTTCGATAGTTAAAAATTAATAATGTTCCTACCTTCACGCCTTATCCAGAGTGGTCCGTTTGCATCGAGGGAGAACAAAACCTGCAGCAAGCTGCGGAAACCCCCGCGGCTTGACAGTAACAAGGTTTTCCAAAATAAATCAACTCAAGTTGTGGAAACAAATGCCCACATGGCACTGCCATATTTATTATTGATGTCACAAAGTCATTATTATTTTTTTAAATGCCTCAAAACATCAGTTTGGAATTGGGGACATGCTCTCCCTGAGAGAGCATGAGGAGGTTGAGGTGGACGGGGTTAGGAGGGGCGGGGTTTAGCTGTGTGTAAGTGCTGCATGGGGTTCTGAGTATTTGTTCTGTCGTGATTATGTTGTGTTACGGTGCGGATGTTCTCCCGAAATGTGTTTGTCATTCTAGTTTAGTGTGGGTTTCACAGTGTTGCGCATATTTGTAACAGTGTTAAAGTTGTTGATGTGGCCACCCTCAGTGTGACCTGTATGGCTGTTGAACAAGTATGCATGTATTCACTCGTGTGTGTGAAAAGCCATGGATATTATGTGATTGGGCCAGCACGCAAAGGCACTGCCCTTAAGGAACTCCCCCTAATATTATTGTCTGGGTGGAAATCGGGAGAAATTCAGGAGAACGGTTGCACCGGGAAAATTTTGACAGGGGCACTGAATTTCGGGAGTCTCCCGGGAAAATCGGGAGGGTTGGCAAGTATGACCGGGAGACGCAACTGCTCTGTACTTCTCCTACTTCCGTGTACCACTCTGTACAGCGGCGTTTTAAAAACTCATACATTTTACTTTTTGAAACCCATTCCGATAATTTTCAATGTTACATTTTAAAGCATTTATCGGCCGATAATATTGGCAGTCCGATATTATAGGACATCTCTAATTGTAAGCATTGTATTTATTACACGCCAGCTGTTTGATATTAACGTGCATCTTCATTCCGGTTTTCGTCACCAAATTCGGGAGGTTTTACAATCACCATGTAAAGTCGCTAATGCTAATCAGTAGCCTGTCAGTGATACATGTTTTAAATCAGGCATACGCTTGATTTTATGTGAGTCAGAACTCAACTCAACGTCGGTGCTTATAAAAGTACAAACATTCCGAACTGACTGTTAAACCTTTCAGTTAATCCTCGGAAAATCTCATATATTGCAGTTCTTGACCGGCGTCTTCCCATTCGCCGATTTAAAAAAAATAAAATTTGAATATAAAATCTTCTCCAGTGTTCTGGCCCACATGGGTGTAAGAATAGCACCAGAACCTGACCAAAAACATTTACTGTATCTGAATAACATATTAAAATGTTTCAAATTCATTACATTTTAATTTCGAAATGTCTTAATTTTGCCTGACACACTCAATTCAATTTAGCTGAATAGAGTCTTTTGTTGAGTCCTACAAAGTGTTTGTATTGCAAGTATTGCCGGCTGTTTGATTGTAACGTGTATCTTTATTCCGGTTTTCGTCACCAAATTCATAAGGTTTTAAAGTCGCTATGTAAAATTGCTAATGCTAATCAGTAGCATGTCAAGGACACATGTTTCAAATCAGGCATACGTTTGATTTGATGTCAGTCGGAACTTGGTAGTACCGATGAAACAAACACCCAGAACCCTTGGTGTCTATAAAAGTATAACTGTTAAACCTTTCAGTTAATCCCCGGAAAATCTCATATCTTGCAGTTCTGGACCGGCATCTTCCCATTTGCTGATTTTAAAAAAAACATTTTTGAATATAAAATGCTCTCCAGTGTTCCGGCCCACATGGGTGTAAGAATAGCTCCAGAACCTGACCAAAAACCTTTACTGAATGTGAATAACATATTAAAATGTTTCAAATTCATTACATTTTAATTTCGAAGTGTCTTAATTTTGCCTGACACACTCAATTCAATTTAGCTGAATTGAGTCTTTTGTTGAGTCCTACAAAGTGTTTGTATTGTAACGTGTATCTTCATTCCGGTTTTCCTCACCAAATTCGTAAGGTTTTAAAATCGCCATGTAAAATTGCTAATGCTAATCAGTAGCATGTGAAGGACACATGTTTCAAATCAGGCATACGTTTGATTTTATGTGAGTCAGAACTTGGTAGTACCGATGAAACAAATACCCAGAACCCTTGGTGTCTATAAAAGTATAACTGTTAAACCTTTCAGTTAATCCCCGGAAAATCTCATATCTTGCAGTTCTGGACCGGCGTCTTCCCATTTGCTGATTTTAAAAAAAACATTTTTGAATATAAAATCCTCTCCAGTGTTCCGGCCCACATGGGTGCAAGAATAGCTCCAGAACCTGACCAAAAACCTTTACTGAATGTGAATAACATATTAAAATGTTTCAAATTCATTACATTTTAATTTCGAAATGTCTTAATTTTGCCTGACACACTCAATTCAATTTAGCTGAATTGAGTCTTTTGTTGAGTCTTACAAAGTGTTTGTATTGTAACGTGTATATTCATTCCGGTTTTCCTCACCAAATTCGTAAGGTTTTAAAATCGGCATGTAAAATTGCTAATGCTAATCAGTAGCATGTCAAGGACACATGTTTCAAATCAGGCATACGTTTGATTT
Organism: Nerophis ophidion; assembly: GCF_033978795.1. Classification (NCBI taxonomy): domain Eukaryota; kingdom Metazoa; phylum Chordata; class Actinopteri; order Syngnathiformes; family Syngnathidae; genus Nerophis; species Nerophis ophidion. The sequence goes on along the minus strand of NC_084629.1, from coordinate 34,273,266 downwards.
TATGTGAGTCAGAACTTGGTAGTACCGATGAAACAAATACCCAGACCCCTTGGTGTCTATAAAAGTGTAACTGTTAAACCTTTCAGTTAATCCCCGGAAAATCTCATATCTTGCAGTTCTGGACCGGCGTCTTCCCATTTGCTGATTTTTAAAAAAACATTTTTGAATATAAAATCCTCTCCAGTGTTCCGGCCCACATGGGTGTAAGAATAGCTCCAGAACCTGACCAAAAACCTTTACTGGATGTGAATAACATATTAAAATGTTTCAAATTCATTACATTTTAAATTCGAAATGTCTTAATTTTGCCTGACACACTCAATTAAATTTAGCTGAATAGAGTCTTTTGTTGAGTCCTACAAAGTGTTTGTATTGCAAGTATTGCCGGCTGTTTGATTGTAACGTGTATCTTCATTCCGGTTTTCGTCACCAAATTCGTAAGGTTTTAAAGTCGCCATGTAAGATTGTTAATGCTAATCAGTAGCATGTCAAGGACACATGTTTCAAATCAGGCATACGTTTGATTTTATGTGAGTCGGAACTTGGTAGTACCGATGAAACAAATACCCAGAACCCTTGGTGTCTATAAATGTGTAACTGTTAAACGTTTCAGTTAATCCCCGGAAAATCTCATATCTTGCAGTTCTGGACCGGCGTCTTCCCATTTGCTGATTTTTAAAAAAACATTTTTGAATATAAAATCCTCTTCAGTGTTCCGGCCCACATCGGTGTAAGAATAGCTCCAGAACCTGACCAAAAACCTTTACTGAATGTGAATAACATATTAAAATGTTTCAAATTCATTACATTTTAATTTCGAAATGTCTTAATTTTGCCTGACACACTCAATTCAATTTAGCTGAATAGAGTCTTTTGTTGAGTCCTACAAAGTGTTTGTATTGCAAGTATTGCCGGCTATTTGATTGTAACGTGTATCTTCATTCCGGTTTTCGTCACCAAATTCGTTAGGTTTTAAAATCGCCATGTAAAATTGCTAATGCTAATCAGTAGCATGTCAAGGACACATGTTTCAAATCAGGCATACGTTTGATTTTATGTGAGTCAGAACTTGGTAGTACCGATGAAACAAATACCCAGAACCCTTGGTGTCTATAAATGTGTAACTGTTAAACGTTTCAGTTAATCCCCGGAAAATCTCATATCTTGCAGTTCTGGACCGGCGTCTTCCCATTTGCTGATTTTTAAAAAAACATTTTTGAATATAAAATCCTCTCCAGTGTTCCGGCCCACATGGGTGTAAGAATAGCTCCAGAACCTGACCAAAAACCTTTACTGAATGTGAATAACATATTAAAATGTTTCAAATTCATTACATTTTAATTTCGAAATGTCTTAATTTTGCCTGACACACTCAATTCAATTTAGCTGAATTGAGTCTTTTGTTGAGTCTTACAAAGTGTTTGTATTGTAACGTGTATATTCATTCCGGTTTTCCTCACCAAATTCGTAAGGTTTTAAAATCGGCATGTAAAATTGCTAGTGCTAATCAGTAGCATGTCAAGGACACATGTTTCAAATCAGGCATACGTTTGATTTTATGTGAGTCAGAACTTGGTAGTACCGATGAAACAAATACCCAGACCCCTTGGTGTCTATAAAAGTGTAACTGTTAAACCTTTCAGTTAATCCCCGGAAAATCTCATATCTTGCAGTTCTGGACCGGCGTCTTCCCATTTGCTGATTTTTAAAAAAACATTTTTGAATATAAAATCCTCTCCAGTGTTCCGGCCCACATGGGTGTAAGAATAGCTCCAGAACCTGACCAAAAACCTTTACTGGATGTGAATAACATATTAAAATGTTTCAAATTCATTACATTTTAAATTCGAAATGTCTTAATTTTGCCTGACACACTCAATTAAATTTAGCTGAATAGAGTCTTTTGTTGAGTCCTACAAAGTGTTTGTATTGCAAGTATTGCCGGCTGTTTGATTGTAACGTGTATCTTCATTCCGGTTTTCGTCACCAAATTCGTAAGGTTTTAAAGTCGCCATGTAAGATTGTTAATGCTAATCAGTAGCATGTCAAGGACACATGTTTCAAATCAGGCATACGTTTGATTTTATGTGAGTCGGAACTTGGTAGTACCGATGAAACAAATACCCAGAACCCTTGGTGTCTATAAATGTGTAACTGTTAAACGTTTCAGTTAATCCCCGGAAAATCTCATATCTTGCAGTTCTGGACCGGCGTCTTCCCATTTGCTGATTTTTAAAAAAACATTTTTGAATATAAAATCCTCTTCAGTGTTCCGGCCCACATCGGTGTAAGAATAGCTCCAGAACCTGACCAAAAACCTTTACTGAATGTGAATAACATATTAAAATGTTTCAAATTCATTACATTTTAATTTCGAAATGTCTTAATTTTGCCTGACACACTCAATTCAATTTAGCTGAATAGAGTCTTTTGTTGAGTCCTACAAAGTGTTTGTATTGCAAGTATTGCCGGCTATTTGATTGTAACGTGTATCTTCATTCCGGTTTTCGTCACCAAATTCGTTAGGTTTTAAAATCGCCATGTAAAATTGCTAATGCTAATCAGTAGCATGTCAAGGACACATGTTTCAAATCAGGCATACGTTTGATTTTATGTGAGTCAGAACTTGGTAGTACCGATGAAACAAATACCCAGAACCCTTGGTGTCTATAAATGTGTAACTGTTAAACGTTTCAGTTAATCCCCGGAAAATCTCATATCTTGCAGTTCTGGACCGGCGTCTTCCCATTTGCTGATTTTTAAAAAAACATTTTTGAATATAAAATCCTCTCCAGTGTTCCGGCCCACATGGGTGTAAGAATAGCTCCAGAACCTGACCAAAAACCTTTACTGAATGTGAATAACATATTAAAATGTTTCAAATTCATTACATTTTAATTTCGAAATGTCTTAATTTTGCCTGACACACTCAATTCAATTTAGCTGAATTGAGTCTTTTGTTGAGTCTTACAAAGTGTTTGTATTGTAACGTGTATATTCATTCCGGTTTTCCTCACCAAATTCGTAAGGTTTTAAAATCGGCATGTAAAATTGCTAATGCTAATCAGTAGCATGTCAAGGACACATGTTTCAAATCAGGCATACGTTTGATTTTATGTGAGTCAGAACTTGGTAGTACCGATGAAACAAATACCCAGAACCCTTGGTGTCTATAAAAGTGTAACTGTTAAACCTTTCAGTTAATCCCCGGAAAATCTCATATCTTGCAGTTCTGGACCGGCGTCTTCCCATTTGCTGATTTTTTGAAAAACATTTCTGTATATAAAATCCTCTCCAGTGTTCTGGACCACATGGGGGTAACAATAGCACCAGAACCTGACCAAAAACTGAACCTGAATAATTCTTACTGGGTATGTATATATAATAACGGTTACACCGCTATAAGGAATGTATATGAATTGCTATTTAATTCTACTTCCTGTGGGGTGAAGCCAATTAAATTCATATTCAAATTCTTTAATTTAAATACTTAATTTCTCTATTTTGCCTGACACTAAATCCACCAGAGAACAATTTCACAATTGTGACCATGCAGTGTAAGTTAGGGCTGTGACTCTTCAGACACTGAACAATTCCATCTAGCTTGATTCAGAATTGATTCTTGATTCAACACGAGTGTCGATTTATACCGATTCTTGCAATGTATTGTTTGGATTAATAATTATAATATATATTTTTTTCAAAACAGGTTAGAAAAGTTTTTGAAAATTGATTAAAGTACAAAATAGGCACAAACTATTTTTGGGGAAATAATGACCATATTTTGAACTTGGCTGAGTAAGATTTGGGTGTGAATCGATTTTTTTTGTGCAACCCTGGTGTAGACGACTAAAAGGTATGTTAAGTCCCTACCATGTCGTGTACTCATGCTAACCCTTTGTTCCATCTGTAGGTTAATAGCACTTGTCTAGCAGAATACGTGTCAAACGGCAAGGGCTTTGTCTGACGCTTTTCACTTCCACGGCTTCATGTTGGGTAATTATGTCGACGTGTCACGGCTGGCGGAACACGTGAAAAGAACGGTGCGAGCTGCACCTGATAAATATTTGAAACCCAGTACTGGCGCAACAACATGTAAAGCCGGTGTGTGGGTTGGCGTCATCTGGCCTCTTTAGCATGACGGCAACGTTTCGCCGGCAGGGTCACGACATCACTCTGCAGGCTTGCGTCATTTTCACACACCACACACAGGCGGCGCTCGTTGGACTGGGTAGAGCGTGAGCGTAGAAGGCGGCGAGGAGGGTTAGTTTATGGCTTTGTAAGAAAACGTGTAATACAGGGGTGTCCAAACCTTTTGACTTGAGGCCGCGTTTGGGCTAAATAAATTGAGTCGAGGGCTGAAAGTTGAATGTAAAGTAACACATATTAATGTGTACATTTATATCATATAATATATATATATATTGATGTGTCTATATATAAATATATTTATATATACACAGATAAATATATACGTATAAATGCATAAATATATATACTAGGGCTGTGAATCTTTGGGTGGCCCACGATTCGATTCAATATCGATTCTTGGGTTCACGATTCGTTTCAATATCGATTTTTTTCGATTCGATTCGATTCTCGATTCAAAAACGATATTTTTCCGATTCAAAACGATTCTGTATTCATTCAATACAAAGGATTTCAGCAGGATCTACCCCGGTCTGCTGACATGCTAGCAGAGTAGTAGATTTAAAAAAAAAAAAGCTTTTATAATTGTAAAGGACAATGTTTTATCAACTGATTGCAATAATGTAAATTTGTTTTAACTGTTAAACGAAACAAAAATATGACTTATTTTATCTTTGTGAAAATATTGGACACAGTGTGTTGTCAAGCTTATGAGATGCGATGCAAGTGTAAGCCACTGTGACACTATTGTTATTTTTATTATTTTTTATATATGTCCAATGATAATGTCAATGAGGGATTTTTAATCACTGCTATGCTGAAATTATAACTAATATCGATACTGTTGTTGATAATATTCATTTTTGTTTGACTACTTTTGGTTTGTTCTGTGTCGTGTTTGTGTCTCCTCTCAATTGCTCTGTTTATTGCAGTTCTGAGTGTTGCTGGGTCAGGTTTGGTTTTGGAATTGGATTCCATTGTTATGGTGTTGCTGTGTATTGTTATGTTGGATCGATTAAAAAAAAAAATAAAAATAAAAACGTTTTTTAAAAAATGAGAATCGATCTAAATTGCACAACCTATTCGATTCGATTCGTATTCGAATCGATTTTTTTGAACACCCCTAATATAAATATATATATATATATATATATATATATATATGTATGTATGTATGTGTGTATGCGTGCATGCATGTATGTATATATATATATATATATATATATATATATATATATATATATATATATGTATGTATTTATGTATGTATGCGTGCATGTATGTATATATATATATATATATATATATATATATATTTATAAATATATATATATATATATGTATGTCTGCATGTATGTATGTATGTGTATATATATATAAATACACACACACACACATATATATATGTATGTATATATGTGTATATATATATATATATATATATATATATATATATATATATATATATATATATATTGCATTGCACCATTACTAGGGAAAGTTGTTTGCATTGGGTCATATAAGTATAATGCTGTTACTGTTTCCATTCAAAATATAATTGAAGGACATTCATCTGTATTACATACTTTGTTCACTAGACGGTGACATGATGACAATGTCAAAATATCACAATCACAATAAAAGCAAGATTTCTAAGTCAAGTCACTTCTCGACCAAATTGAAGACGTGGGCGGGCTGCATTTGGCTCTCCGGGCCGTAGTTTGGACACCCCTGGTATAACAAATGTAAAAGGCATGGCGATTACCCTCTCCTTGGGGTACCCTAAAATTCTTTTTTTTTTTTTTTGCACCCAATATTTCACTTTCATATTGCGTGTTTCTACAGTCATGTCATTTTGAAGAGCGAGAAAAACCAAGGACCTTTTTGGAGCGCAGAGCGGGAGGAGGAGTTGTGCGAGGCCGGTAGCGGCGCACACGCTGAGTCTTTGAGCCACAAAGAAGAGTCACCGTGCGAGAGCCCAATTTGAAGAACGTTAGCGTGCGCTCCAGGTGGGTGACTACACCACAGTGTTCCTCTGTCTGTAGGGCGGGGGCGGAAGCACGTTACCGGCTTTCATCGCTGCCTCGGACAAGTATTCCTGGTTTTGGGCGACAGCAGGGCGGATGCGTCCGTTCTGACGGTAAAAGAAGCGGGTGCTGCAGTCCTGCAGGTACTCGGGGTTGTGCAGGGAGCTTTTCGGCGGGAGACTGTGCTGCCAGTATTCAGGATTGTCAAAAGTGGACTTTTTCCTTTTCTTATCCAACATGATGGTGCCGCCGCTGATGCCCGAGTGCACGGCGTGCCCCGGGTGCAGGGTGTGTGACGGATAGGCCGGGTGCGGGAGGTGACCGGGGGCGTGCGAGTAGGTGGCGGCGGCCGCTTGGCCCGACGTCGATTTGTTCACCGTCTGCGATACGGTTTGGGCGGCTGAGGATCCCGGGAGAGCGAAGGAGGTCCCGGAAGCTAATCCGTTCTTGTCTCCGGGGTTAAGAAAGGTATTCAGGTAAAGCGGCTCGTTGATATACTCATCGTTCATGTGGGCCGGGTGGCTGTTGGAGGCGGCGGCGGCAGCCATGTGCAGAGCGTGGCAGCCTGCTCCATCTAGCGCCGGGTGGGCGTCGCCGTTCCTGCGACGGCTCGTGAAGGGGTTCTCCTCCACCGGGTTGATGTAGTCTGCAAACGGGAAGAGGATACACTTCTAAATCTTTGCTCTGCAAAGCTCATTCGCGTCTTCAAACTACAAACCCCGTTTCAATATGAGTTGGGAAATTGTGTTAGATGTAAATATAAAAAGAATAAAATTGCAAATCATTTTCAACCCATATTCAGTTGAATATGTTAAAAAGATTACATATTTGATGTTCAAACTGAAAAACCCTTTTTTTGGTGCAAATAATCATTAACTTTAGAACTTGATGCCAGCAACACGCGATAAAGAAGTTGGGAAAAGTGGCAATAAATAAATAAATGATAAATGGGTTGTACTTGTATAGCGCTTTTCTACCTTCAAGGTACTCAAAGCGCTTTGACACTACTTCCACATTTACCCATTCACACACACATTCGCACACTGATGGAGGGAGCTGCCATGCAAGGCGCCAACCAGCACCCATCAGGAGCAAGGGTGAAGTGTCTTGCTCAGGACACAACGGACGTGACGAGGTTGGTTCTAGGTGGGATTTGAACCAGTTACCCTCGGGTTGCACACGGCCACTCTCCCACTGCGCCACGCCATCCCTTACTGATATATATAAGATATAAATACTGATAAAGTTGAGGAATGCTCATCAAACACTTATTAGGAACATCCCACAGGTGTGCAGGCTAATTGGGAACAGGTGGGTGCCATGATTGGGTATAAAAACAGCTTCCCAAAAAATTCTCAGTCTTTCACAAGAAAGGACTGGGCGAGGTACACCCCTTTTGTCCAGTGAGAAAATAGTCAAACAGTTCAAGAACAACGTTTCTCAAAGTGCAATTGCAAGAAATTTAGGGATTTCAACATCTACGGTCCATAATATCATCAAAAGGTTCAGAGAATCTGGAGAAATCACTCTACATAAGCGGCAAGGCCGGAAACCAACATTGAATGACGGTGGCCTTCGAGCCCTCAGACGGCACTGTATCAAAAACCGACATCAATCTCTAGAGGGCTCAGGAACACTTCAGAAAACTAAAAAAAAAAAAATTACACTAAATACAATTTGTCGCTACATCTGTAAGTGCAAGTTAGAGCTCTACTATGCAAAGCAAAAGCCATTTATCAACAACATCCAGAAACTCCGCCGGCTTCTCTAGACGCCGAGATCATCTAAAATGGACTGATGCAAAGTGGAAAAGTGTTCTGTGGTCTGACGAGTCCACATTTCAAATTGTTTTTGGAAATATTCGACATCCTGTCATCCGGACCAATGGGGAAACGAACCATCCAGTCTGTTATCGACGCAAAGTTCAAAAGCCAGCATCTGTGATGGTATGGGGGTGGATTAGTGCCCAAGGCATGGGTAACTTACACATCTGTGAAGGCACCATTAATGTTGAAAGGTACATACGAACTAAGCACCGTCTTTTTAATGGACGCCCCTGCTTATTTCAGCAAGTGTTACAACAGCGTGGCTTCGTAAAAAAAGAGTGCGGGTACTTTCCCGGCCCGCCTGCAGTCCAGACCTGTCTCCCATCAAAAATGTGTGACGCATTATGAAACGTAAAATACGACTGTTGGACGACTAAAGCTCTATATAAAACAAGAATGAGAAAGAATTCCACTTTCAAAGCTTCAACAATTATTTTCCTAATTTCCAAACGTTTATTGAGTGTTGGTAAAAGAAAAGGTGATGTAACACAGTGGCGAACATGCCCTTTCCCAACTACTTAGGTAATTATTATTAGCAAAAAAAAAAATGAAGTTAATGAGTTTGAACATCAAATATCTTGTCTTTGTAATGCATTCAATTGAATATGGGTTGAAAAGGATTCGCAAATCATTGTATTCCATTTTTATTTACATCTGACACAATTTCCCAACTCATATGGAAACGAGTTTTGTATTTAAATCAGAGCCAATCTACAAATCCCCAAACCAGTGAAATTGGCACATTGTGTAATTCGTAAATAAAAACCAAATGCAATGATTTGAAAACCTTTTTTAACTTATATTCAATTGAATAGACTCGAAAGACAAGATATCTCACGTTCAAACTGAGAAACTTCATTATATTTTGTAAATAATCATTAACTTAGAATTTAATGGCAGCAGGACATTGCAAAAAAGTTGCATTTTTACAACTGTTACATGGCCTTTCCTTTTAAAAACACTCAGTAAACGTTTGGGAACTGAGGAGACACATTCTTGTTTTATGTACAGCTTAAGTTGTTCAACAGTCCGGGGTCTCCGTTGTGGTATTTGACGCTTCATAATGGGCCACACATTTTCAACGGGAGACAGGTCTGGACTACAGGCAGGCCAGTCTAGTACCTGCACTATTTTACAACGAATCCATGCTGTTTCAACAAGTGGCTTGGCATTGTATTGCTGAAATAAGCAGGGGCGTCCATGATAACGTTGCTTAAATGGCAACATATGTTGCCCCAAAACCTGCATGTACTTTTCAGCATTAATGGTGCCTTCACAGATGTGAAAGTTACACATGCCTTGGGCACTAAAACACCCCCATACCATCACAGATGCTGGCTTTTCCACTTTGCGCCTATAACAGTCCGGATGGTTATTTTCCTCTTTGGTCGTCCACAGTTTCCTAAAACAATTTGAAATGTGGAGTCGTCAGACCACAGAACACTTTTCCACATTGCATCAATCCATTTTATATGAGCGCGGGCCCAGCCAAACCGGCGGCATTTCTGGGTGTTGTTGATAAATGGCTTTGGCGTTGCGCAGTAAAATTTTAACTTGCAGTTTTGGATGTAGCAACCAACTGTAGTTACTGACAGTGGTTTTCTGAAGTGTTCCTGAGCCCACGTGGTGATATCCTTTAGATTAGATTAGATTAGATAGATTAGATAGTACTTTATTTATTCCGCCAGGAGAGTTCCTTCAGGAAAATTATAATTTTCAGCACAATCCCATTCAAGATCAGACAAACATTAAAGGGAGACAGAACAGGATCGCTGACGGGTCTGCCGGCTTCCAGCGCCCCTTACAAAAAAAGATGAGATACAGAGATACAGGTAAACAAGGGGGGGAGAAAAAAATAGAAGATTAAAATAAAATAAAATTTAAAAAAAAATCAGTTTTAGCCTGGGCCCTGGAGAGGGGGTGCAGACTGAGGCCAAGGGGAAAAAACACCCCGATGTCGCTTTTTATGCAGTACCACCTGAGGGATCAAAGGTCTGTAATATCATCACTTACGTGCAGTGATTTCTCCAGATTCTCCGAACCTTTTGATGACATTACGAACCTTATGTGGTGAAATCCCTAAATGACTCGCAATAGCTTGTTTCGAAATGTTGTTCTTAAATTGCTCGATAATTTGCTCACACATTTGCTCACAAAGCGGTGACCCTCGCCCCGTCCTTATTTGTGAATGACTGAGCATTTCATTGAAGCTGCTTTTATACCCAATCATGGCACCCGCCTGTTCCCAATGAGCCTGTCCACCTGTGGGATGTTCCAAATAAGGGTTTGATGAGCATTCCTCAACTTTCTCAGTCTTTTTTGCCACTTGTGCCAGCTTCTGCAAATAATTGTATTCTGTTTTTATTTAGGATTTACACAACACGCCGACTTCCCTGGTTTTGTACATAGCAAATAATACATATTGTTATTATAGGGATTTGTAATATCTATCACAATGAGTGTAACTGATTGTATTTAAGTAACCTGAACTCTTCTTGGCAGTCGTGTACATGTCCGCCTCCTTCTCGCCTTTGCTTCCTCGGTCCGCCAGGAAAGCGGTCGGGTCGGCGCTGTAACGCTGCCCACTACAGTCCTCTCGACCACCTGTTGGAATGACCAGATAATGATTTAATCAGATTAATCCTGTGCATATTTGACAGAAATGATTACAAGAATCGATCCTTATGGCATAACTGCTACCAAGGTTTTGATCAGTTGATCTCGTATCAGATTCAGGTTTTGAACCTTCATGCTCTACCTTGTCCCGCCGCCACAAGCACACTCGACCTGGGGGAGGTCTGCTTCCTCAGGGTGCCGTTACATCGTGGGTCCTCCGCCTTGGCACGGGCAAATCCACCACCAGCGCTCTGTCCTCCCGAGGCCACATCTTGGGACACGATGCAGGCTCTGGTCTCAGGGAGAACCCTGGGGATGGCGGCTCGGGGGTCATGCAGGATAAAATTTGGATCCTGATTGCCAATCTGGAAGAAATTCAGGTAAAAGAACAACGGTATTGTTTATCTGTATCTTTTTTGGAAGGGGCGCTGGAAGTTGGCAGACCTGTCGGTGATCCTGTTCTGTCTCCCTGTATTGTTTGGTCCTGTTCTGTCTCCCTGTAATGTTTGGTCCTGTTCTGTGTCCCTGTAATGTTTGGTCCTGTTCTGTCTCCCTGTATTGTTTGGTCCTTTTCTGTCTCCGTGTAATGTTTAATCATGTTCCATCTGTCTGTAATTTGTGATCCTGTTCTGTCTCCCTGTAATGTTTGATCCTGTTCTGTCTCCCTGTAATGTTTGGTCCTGTTCTGTCTCCCTGTAATGTTTAATCATCTTCTATCTGCCTGTAATGTGTGATCCTGTTCTGTCTCCCTGTAATGTGTGATCCTGTCCTGTCTCCCTGTAATGTTTGATCCTGTCCTGTCTCCCTGTAATGTTTGGTCCTGTTCTGTCTCTCTGTAATGTTTGGTCCTGTTCTGTCTCCCTGTAATGATTGGTCCTGTTCTGTCTCCCTGTAATGTTTGATCCTGTTCTGTCTCCCTGTAATGTGTGATCCTGTTCTGTTTCCCTGTAATGTGTGATCCTGTTCTGTCTCCCTGTAATGTGTGATCCTGTTCTGTCTCCCTGTAATGTTTAATCATCTTCTATCTGCCTGTAATTTGTGATCCTGTTCTGTCTCCCTGTAATGTGTGATCCTGTTCTGTCTCCCTGTAATGTGTGATCCTGTTCTGTCTCCCTGTAATGTTTGATCCTGTCCTGTCTCCCTGTAATGTTTGGTCCTGTTCTGTCTCCCCGTAATGTTTAATCATCTTCTATCTGCCTGTAATTTGTGATCCTGTTCTGTCTCCTTGTAATGTGTGATCCTGTTCTGTCTCCCTGTAATGTGTGATCCTGTTCTGTCTCCCTGTAATGTTTAATCATCTTCTATAATCCTGTAATTTGTGATCCTGTTCTGTCTCCCTGTAATGTTTAATCATCTTCTATCTGCCTGTAATTTGTGATCATGTTCTGTCTCCCTGTAATGTTTGATCCTGTCCTGTCTCCCTGTAATGTTTGGTCCTGTTCTATCTCCCTGTAATGTTTGACCCTGTTCAGTCTACTTGTAATGTTTGATCCTGTTCCGTCTCCCTTTAATGTTTGACCCTGTTCAGTCTACTTGTAATGTTTGATCCTGTTCCGTCTCCCTTTAATGTTTGACCCTGTTCAGTCTACTTGTAATGTTTGGTCCTGTTCTGTCTCTCTGTAATGTTTTGTCCTCTCCCTGCAAAGTTTGGTCCTGTTCTGTCTCCCTGTAATGTTTGATCCTGTTCTGTCTCCCTGTAATGTTTGATCCTGTTCAGTCTACCTGTAATGTTTGACCCTGTTCAGTCTACCTTTAATGTTTGGTCCTGTTCTGTCTCCCTGTAATTGTTGGTCCTATTCTGTCTCCCTGTAATGTTTGATCCTGTTCTGTCTCCCTGTAATGTTTGATCCTGTTCCGCCCCCCTGTAATGTTTGGTCCTTTTCTGTTTCTCTGTAATGTGTGATCCTGTTATGTTGCCCTGTAATGTTTAATCCTGTTCTGTCTTCCTGTAATGTTTGATCCTGTTTTGTCTCCCTTCTATCGTTTGATCCTGTTCTGTCTCCCTGTAATTTTTGATCCTGTTCTGTATCCCTCTAATGTTTGTCTGACCTTGAATGGGATTGTGCTGAAGATTGTCATTTCCCTTTGGGGATTAATAAAGTATTTCTTATTCTGATTCTGAAACAATGAAGCAGGGAAATAAAAATAATGAGAAAATGCAATTTTGAGAGAAATTGCGTAAATATGCACAAGTGGAACTAAAATGCTAATGTTGACAAGCCAAAAGTTAGCATGTGCCAAGTACTAAAATATATAACTCTGGAGTATATATCTGTGTTATTAGCTTTAAAAGTTAGCACGCTAATTTTAACATGGTAACAGTTAACATGTGTGTTGTATACTTTTGAGGTATACAAACTAGAGATGTTCGATATTGTCCAACTATTAATTGCCGATTACGATATCAACCATTACCAATACAAACCTTCGTAGAATGAACACATTATTATGCCTAATTTTGTTGTGATGGCCCGCAGGATGCATTAAACAATGTTGCAAGGTTCTCTCAGGGAGAGCATGTCCCAAATTCCAAGCTGCTGTTTTGAGACTTGTTAAAAAAAATAATGCACGTTGGCAATTTTGTTTTCAATAACTTGAGTTAATTTATTTTGGAAAACCTTGTTACATTGTTTAATGCATCCAGCGGGGCATCACAACAAAAATAGGCATAATAATGTGTTCATTCCATGACTTTATATATCGGTATCGGTAATTAAGAGTTGGACGATATCGGAATATCGGTAAAAAGGCCATTATCGGACATTTCCAATTACAACAATAGCCAATCAGCCAAAATAGCCATCATTTTGACATCTGTTGTGTTGTCTTGGTCCCAGTTATTGTTTTTTGTATTCAAATGGTGAAAAGAAGGAGGAGGATGTGTAAATGAGTTATGTGGTCAATAAAGCCGGAGAGGAATGAGATCACAGCATGAACGTTGTTGTTTCATCCAGTGGCTGCAGGCGCACCACACGTGCATGAGAGCAAGGAACCTCTAACATTTATTTCGTGGTTTGGCCGCCAACAAACACTCTTCTCAGCACCTATTTTAAAGGATTGAAAATCATGTTCCTTTTATACAGAAGTGTTATGACTGAAAGTAAACTATGTTAAAGTTTACAGGAAATACAGACAAAGAGGCTACTGGTCAAGATGGACTCTCTCACTATTATGTTAGATCCACTATGGACTGGACTCTCACTATTATGTTAGATCCAGTATGGACTGGACCCTCACTATTATGTTAGATCCAGTATGGACTGGACTCTCACTATTATGTTAGATCCACTATGGATTGGACTCTTACTATTATGTTAGATTTACTATGGACTGGACTCACACGATTATGTTAGATCCAGTATGGACTGGACCCTCACAATTATGTTGGATCCAGTATGGACTGGACTCTCACTATTATGTTAGATCCACTATGGATTGGACTCTTACTATTATGTTAGATTTACTATGGACTGGACTCACACGATTATGTTAGATCGACTATGGACTGGACTCTCACTATTATGTTAGAACCACTATGGACTGGACTCTCACACTATTATGTTAGATTTACTATGGACTGGACTCTCACTATTATGTTAGATCCACTATGGACTGGACTCTCACTATTATGTTAGATCCAGTATGGACTGGACCCTCACTATTATGTTAGATCCAGTATGGACTGGACTCTCACTATTATGTTAGATCCACTATGGACTGGACTCTTACTATTATGTTAGATTTACTATGGACTGGACTCTCACTATTATGTTAGATCCACTATGGACTGGACTCTCACTATTATGTTGGATTTACTATGGACTGGACTCTCACCATTTTGTTAGATCCACTATGGACTGGACTCTTACTATTATGTTAGATACACTATGGACTAGACTCTCACTATTATGTTAGATCCACTATGGACTGGACTCACACGATTATGTTAGATCCCCTATGGACTAGACTCACACTATTATGTTAGATCCACTATGGAATGGACTCTCACGATTATGTTGGATCCACTATGGACTGGACTCTCACTATTATGTTAGATCTACTATGGATGGACTCTCACAATATTATGCTGGACCCACTTGACGTCCATTGCATCTTGTCTCCCCTAGAGGGGGGGGTTGGGGGGGGGGGGGGGGGGGGTCCACCCACATCTGCGGTCCTCTCCAAGGTTTCTCATAGTCATTCACATAGACAACCCACTGGGTTGTGAGTTTTTCCTTGCCCTTATATGGGATCTGAAACGAGGATTGTGCAGCCCTTTCAGACACTAGTGATTTAGGACTATAAAAATAAACAGGGATTGATTGATTGAAGATGGGATGTGGCTATGAACTATGTTGATATTATATAAGCGACAACATGCTAACATTAGCATGCAAATTTTCTGTCATGGTCCACATCTTGGACCATGTCATGTTCTGTTTTTGTTCTGTTTTATTATCACCCTGTTGTGTTATTTGACGTCCTTAGTTGCCGGTGGCACTTCCTGGTTTTGTTCCGTTGTCATAGTTACCATTTTTGTGTCACCTGTCTCTTGTTTGTCTTCACGCACCTTATTTGTTGATTATGTCTTCTATTTAAGACCGCTTTTGTTTTCCATTTGTTCTTGGGCTCTTGTTTGCTCCCACGCAACAGTTGATGTCGCTCATCCTGCATTGTGGTAAAGACTACTTTTGCTACTTGTTAGCTTCCACGCTATTCCTGTTTAGTTTATGTCCCTAGTTTACATACTAGTGCCTTTGTGCAAGTGCCTTTGTTTTTAGTTTGTTTTATTGTATAATAAATTATTATTCCTACCTTTACGCTGTGTCCATCTTCGCTGCACCCACGGGAGAACGCAAACCACGCCACGATGCCAGTAAAGCGTCACACTTTCTAAGCTATATTTACACTTATTAGTTATTTTTGTTAGTTGGTTGCAGTTTGTTTAAAATATATATACAGTTTAAGTATTATATATTGATGTATTTTTCATGTCTCTTTACAATTTACTTAAAAAAAGTGTAGAAATAAACACATCTTATTTAATCCTACCCATGTTCCACTCCATAGCGTTCACTAATTATTAGTGTGCTGTGAAACTTGCCAAGGGACATGTAAAAGAATATTAACATTGCTGTATGTTTACTTTTGACCCAGCAGATTTGGTCACATTTTTAGTAGACCCATAATAAATTCATAAAAGAACTAAACTTCATGAATATGTTTTTGTGACCAACAAGTATGTGCTCCAATCAAAAAATAAGAAATGTACAAAATTATTGGACACTCAAAACAGCCATGACATAATGTTCTTTACAAGTGTATGTAAACTTTTGACCACAACTGTACATATGTATACATATATGTATATGTATACATATATACATATACACATATGTATACATACACACATATGTATACATATGTAGGGTTTCCCGCAGCGCTTTTTTTGTTAAGGCGGCCGCCTTAACAACAAAGAACCACCGCCTAAACTAAAGTCTTAAAAAAATTAAATAAATAAATACATTAAAAAAAAAATATATATATATATATATATTTTTTTTTTTCATACACTTTTTTTTGTTCTGTAAATTAAGCATATATCTGTCAGGTTTGTACCTGCCAGTTTTGTCTATGTCTTAGTTTTTCCTCTGCTTTTGTCTTTGTTTCCTGTCTTTACTTCCTGTCAGCACTCTTATTTTGGTTCTGTTCCTGTTTCTCTCCCTTAGTGCTGTGTACCCTCAGCTGTGGCTGATTGGCACCTGGCCACACCTGGTGTCAATCAGCCCGGAACTATTTAGACCTGCTTTCTCCTCCAGTCAGTGCTGGATTATTGTCATTATGACTTGTAGCTCCTACTGTTTGTACCTGTTTCCTATAGCTGTCATTTCGTCCAAGTTCCTGTTTCCTGGTATCCTGTTTTCTGTCTCCAAGTTCCTGGTTTGTGTTTTTTACCTTTTATTTTGAACATTAAATCATGTTTTCCTGGAAAAAGCCTGCCTTATCTGCATCTTGAGGTTCTTTACCAACACACTGTGATAGAATACTCCAAACAAATTCGAACCCCGCAGATATTTCAAGATCAGAAAGACTTGACATAATTCTGGCGATGATGGCTGAATTAAAGAAAACTTTGGGCTCAATTTTAGTCCTCTCCCACCCATCCCTTTCGTCTGTGGGCCTATCTAGTGACGTCTGGGATCCGTCCCTTGAGGGGGGGGGGGGGCTATGAGGAGCTGTGCAGCTGGGGAGACACAGCTACTTCCCACGCCGGTGGGTCTGCAACAGACGCCGCCATCATCTCCGGTGGGCCGGTAGACGCCACCAACATCTCCGGTGGGCGGGCAGATGCCACCATCACCTTTGGTGGGTCTGCAAACTACGGAAACAACATCATCTTTGGTGGGTATGCAACCTACGGCCCCACCATGCACTTCGGTGGGCCAGCAGCAGAGGTCGCCACCACCATCTTGTTCGGTGGGTCAGCAGGGGTCGCCACCACCATCCTGTCTGGTGGGCCAGCAGGGGTCTCCACTACCATCCTGTCCGGTGGGCCAGCAGACGCCGCCACCACCATCCTCTCCGGTGGGCCAGCAGCAGGGGTCGCCACCACCATCCTGTCCTGTGGGCCAGCAGGGGTCACCACCACCATCCTGTCCAGTGGGCCAGCAGGGGTCACCGCCACCATCCTGTCCGGTGGGCCAGCAGAGGTCGCCAAAATACTTTTGTCGGCCAGAGATGTGGTCGTTTCACGGGCGACCGCCTCGCCAATTGCGGCGGCGTTCAACTCGCCGTCACTACCTGACTCTTCCCCGCTTGTTGCGGGGACACCTGGCCTGGCGGCCCACCGCCTTGTACTCCCTCAACCCTCCCGTCCGGTGGGCCAGCAGGGGTCGCCACCACGATCCTGTCCGGTGGGTCAGCAGGGGTCGCCACCACCATCCTGTTTGGTGGGCCAGCAGGGGTCATCACCACCATCCTGTCCGGTGGGCCAGCAGAAGTCGCCACCATACTTTTGTCGGCCACAGATGTGGTCGTTTCACGGGCGACCGCCTCGCCAATTGCGGCGGCGTTCAACTCGCCGTCGTTACCTGACTCTTCCCCGCTTGTTGCGGGCACACCTGGCCTGGTGGCCCACCGCCTTGTCCTCCCTCCACCCTCCCGTCCGGTGGGCCAGCAGGGGTCGCCACCACCCTCCTGTCCGGTGGGCCAGCAGAAGTCGCCACCATACTTTTGTCAGCCACAGATGTGGTCGTTTCACGGGCAACCGCCTCGCCAATTGCGGCGGCGTTCAACTCGCCGTCGCTACCTGACTCTTCCCCGCTTGTTGCGGGGACACCTGGCCTGGCGGCCCACCGCCTTGTACTCCCTCCACCCTCCCGTCCGGTGGGCCAGCAGGGGTCGCCACCACCATCCTGTCCGGTGGGTCAGCAGGGGTCGCCACCACCATCCTGTCCGGTGGGCCAGCAGGGGTCGTCACCACCATCCTGTCCGGTGGGCCAGCAGAGGTCGCCACCATACTTTTGTCGGCCACAGATGTGGTCGTTTCACGGGCGACCGCCTCGCCAATTGCGGCGGCGTTCAACTCGCCGTCGTTACCTGACTCTTCCCCGCTTGTTGCGGGGACACCTGGCCTGGTGGCCCACCGCCTTGTCCTCCCTCCACCCTCCCGTCCGGTGGGCCAGCAGGGGTCGCCACCACCCTCCTGTCTGGTGGGCCAGCAGAAGTCGCCACCATACTTTTGTCAGCCACAGATGTGGTCGTTTCACGGGCAACCGCCTCGCCAATTGCGGCGGCATTCAACTCGCCGTCGCTACTTGACTCTTCTCCGCTTGTTGCAGGGACACCTGGCCTGGCGGCCCACCGCCTTGTCCTCCCTCCACCCTCCCTTGACTTTGGACTGTTTTTTTGGGGGGGTAGGTGGTTTTTTAGTACATCTGGTATCCGTTATGGGAAGGGGGGATACTGTCAGGTTTGTACCTGACAGTTTAGTCAATGTCTTTCCTCTGCCAATTGAGACACCACCTTAACTAACACATTTTCTGGGGGAAACACTGATATGTATTCATATACGTATATAAAATATAGATGTATGTATTTATTACATACGTTTTTAATTATCACATATATTTGTTTAACATTTTTTTGTCAACATGTTTATCTTGTCATTGTGCTTCTTGCCATTTTCCCCAATTTTTTGCTGGTGTTTTTTGTTTGTTTGTGTAATTTTTTTGCAATGTGCCAGGTCAATGACAAACGAGCCACAGACGGCCCCTGTGCCGCACTTTTGGGCACCGCTGCTGTAGAAACTAATTAGATTCTCAGTAATGTAGTATACCTATGTTACATATGTTATGTTACAGCAACTTAGGCTGCTGTCCCCGCAACCCGACCTCGGATAAGCAGAAGAAGATGGATGTTACATACAGTATGGTTGTCTTACGTCACCTCGCAGGTTTTTCTGTAGGATTAAAAGGGGATAAACGGGGGAATCCTGCCGCCGTGTTTAATCACATATTAATGCCTTTGCACATTGTTTATTTTCGTATGCACAATAAATCAACACAAAAGCTGTACTTTGGAGCAATGTTCACAGACTCCAGTATTGGCCTTGTTAGTTTGCCATCGCAGGCGAGCGATGATGGTTGTGGTTGAGGGACGAGTTGTGTGATGTTGGATGCTACAAAATGTCCGATGCGTTGCAACAATCTGCCTTAATGCATTTTTCATTTAAAAATATAAATTAAATTAAAATAACATACCCACATACCATGGGTATGTGGGTATGTTAAAGCATCAGTGAATTATTTTTTTTTGTTCTCTCTGAATAAATCTCATGACTATTATTATTTATTTTTGAAGTGAAGTATATTTATATAGCGCTTTTCTCTAGTGACTCAAAGTGCTTTGACATAGTGAAACCCAATATCTAAGTTACATTTAAAACCGTGTGGGTGGCACTGGGAGCAGGTGGGTAAAGTGTCTTGCACAAGGACACAACGGCAGTGACTAGGATGGCGGAAGCGGGGATCGTACCTGCAACCCTTAAGTTGCTGGCACGGCCACTCTACCAACCCAGCTTTAACGCCTAATTTATTTCGCCACTTAAGAGTGTTTTATGATAAAAGCTGTCTCTCGGCTCATTAATATTCCCTTCAGTTGCGAGCAACAATTTGAGTTCCAAACATCCCCGCCAGAAAATGTCACAGTGGACCTCGTAAGGTCCGCCCAAAGTGGATGATATTCATTGAATTGAAGAAAGAAATTAGGGATGTCGATAATCGCTTTAAAATGTAATATCGGAAATTATCGGTATTGGTTTCAAAAAGTAAAATTTACTTTTTAAAACGCCGCTTGTACACGGCACGCGTGCCAGCCCACTCACATAATATCTATCGCTTTACACACACACACAACCGCCATACAGCTCACCCTGAGGGTGGCCGTATAAAAAAGTTTAACATTGTTACCAATATGTGCCGCACTGTGAACCCACGCCAAACAACAATGGCAAAAACACATTTCGGGAAAACATCCGCACCGTAACACAACATAAACACAACGGAACAAATCCCCTGTCCCCGTTGCAGCACTAACTCTTCTGGGATGCTGCAATATATACCCCCCGCTACCTCCTTCCATAACTTCAGTTGATTTATTTTGGAAAACCTTGTTACATTGGTAAATGCTTCCGGCGGCGCTTCACAATAAAATTAGGCATAATAATGTGCTAATTCCACGACTGTATATATCGGTATCGGTTGATATCGAAATCGGTAATTTAGAATTGGACAATATCGGAATATCGGCAAAAAAGCCATTATTGGACATCTCTAAAAGAAATAATCAAAAACATGAGCAAGGCAGACGTTTGAATAAAATAATATCTAAAGGGTGGACATTTATCCATGAAAATAAAGAAAAGCATATTTACTCTCCAGGGTAAATATTATTTTTGTTACATACAGTAACTGCTGGGGTTGTAGGTAATATAATCTACTTTGTTTGTTTTTCTTTTTAAAAGCAATGTTACGTGTTAAAATTATCTTTTTTTTTTCAAGCACCAATCCATTCATTTGAAAGGGAAACATAGATTTTAGATTTAATTGATTTGAGTTAAGAGCTGCATCAACAGAACCAGTGGTAGTACTTTATTTTGTGTTCTTCTTTTATTCCTTGTTTTTGTCGGTATACATCAGACCTGGGCAAATTAAAGCCTGGGGGCCCGTTAAGCTTTTCAATCTGGCCCGCCGAACATTCCCAAATATAGCTGCCATTATGATGTGCAGTGAAGTTTTCAAATTACCATGAGTCTTGAACTATACAACATATTTCAATGGTTGGAATCTGCGCTTTTGTATGATATTTTAGGGACTGATTTTAGTGCTGTCCTGATATTAGGGGTGTAACGGTACGTGTATTTGTATTGAACCGTTTCGGTACGGGGGTTTCGGTTCGGTGCGGAGGTGTACCCAACGAGTTTCCACACGAACATATGAAGTAGCCGCCTAAGCTAAAGTCTTAACAAGCTGCTCTGCTTTCTGCCTCTGTCTCTTACAGAGCATCCAGCATTGTCCCACCCACACAACCATCTGATTGGTTACATATATAGCGGTAACAGCCAATCAGCAGTGCGTATTCAGAGCACATGTAGTAAATGCTTCAGCGTCGAACAGATAGGTCTTTAGCAGTGTACTCTTTCCAAATGGTAATAAACTACACACATCACTATGAGCCCATTTGCGTTCTAGAAACAAACTGCAGCTCAGCTCACTCGCAGTCCTGGCTTGAGGTGAAGGTTAATTAGCTTTTAGCGTAACGTTAGCTCATTTTGCGGTGTGTGTGTTAGCTCATTGTGCGGTGTATGTTTATGTGTGTGTGTGTTACGGAGAGTGTTGATTGAACTTTGTTGAAGCAGCAAAAAAGGACATTATGTTAAATGAAGAGTTTCTGTCTCTGATGGTGTATATAATAAAGTAAGTGTATCATTAAGCCTAGATGAACTCCATGGTGTTCAGGGATAAATAGTCTCTCCTATTGCTATTGTACTATTTTTTCAGCTATAGTTACATTAATCATTAGTAATGTAGCAGCCTAGTTTTGAATGGCAGGGTCCCTGCTATCACATGTTGATAAAAATATAACATTTACATAATAACAATTAACTACAGGCTTCCCAAATGCTGTAATAAACTAAGCATGATGAGTTGACTTGAAACTGTTTAATGTTGCACTTTTTATATGTAGAAGAAAAGTTTTGTCATTTTATTTAATCTGAGCGACAATTTGAGGCAGTTTGATGTGGATTAACGTGGGCAGAATTATTATAGTGTTCCCAATGTTAAAAGGATAAGGCGATTGTTTACACATTTGGTAAATAAATAACCCCAAAAATTATATTTTGTTGTTTTCTTACTGTACCGAAAATTAACCAAACCGTGACCTCTAAACCAAAGTATGTACCAAACAAAAAATGTTGTGTACCGTTACACTCCTACCTGATATCAATATTATTTTGATACTTTTCGGTACTTTGATACGTTTCTAAATAAAGGGGACCAGAAAAATGTGCATTATTGGTTTTATTTTGACAAAAATCTTAGGAAAAATACTTTTCAGAGGGGGTATGGTACCGTATATGATTCAATAGTATCGCGGTACTATACTAATACCCGTATACTGTGCATTCCTATTAGTTACTATGGTAATCTATCGATAATCTGTGATGTTCATATGTTCTCAATATGCAGGGTTTTATCGTTCATAGACAAACAATAAAATTCCATTCCGTTTTTAAGGTGGTCTGTCGTAACATTTTTAGCATTCAATCAGACTTTATTGTGAGGTTCTGTAGTAGTGTTCCTAAAAATAGATATACCGGCCCCAAGGCACATTTTTTTCTCTAAATTTGACCCCCGACTCAAAATAATTGCCCAGGCCTGGTATACATCTAACTTTTCACTCAGCATATCCTTCCTCTTGTACGCCGTTTTCTGGTATTAGCACATGGTCATAAGAAAAAAAAAAAAGTCATCATACCTTGCTGGGGTCCATGTGTGTTTGTGACGTGTACGTCAGCGGGGGGACATTTAGGGTGTGGGGCACCACATACTCCTCAGCATCCATCAGGTCTTCCAGCCCATCTTCATCCAGGAGACTCTGGAAGAACTTGCTATCGTTGGGACTGGGCAGCTTCATTCTGTCATCCCCCTAGAAATGATGGACAGATTTAAACGCTGAGCATGATTTGTCTTTTATAATCCCAAGAGAAATGTTCCTATTGACACAGATGGGGAAATGAATTTTATAAAGGTTCAATCTGGCAAGAATTATGCATGACATACAAATACAGCAAATATTAATATTTCTTCTTCCCATCCTTCATTGAAAAATGTTTCCTAATCCATTTCATCTTTCTTTGCCAAGATTATGGAGGTTAATTTGAGTCTTTATTACTATATATTATGGTCTTTGAATTGTAAAAATGTAAGAATTTAAATAATTTTGCTGACGATTTCATTGAATAAAGATTTTTGAGATGGTGTGTGTTTAAAAAAAACAGTTTGTGAAAATACAGTGTTTTAAAATTCAGGTTGTAAAAAAAAATTGCACTGAATACAAATTTAGTGTATTAAAAAAAAGTGTAAAATTTCAGTTTAATAAAAAAAAAAAAATCAGTGTATAAAATTCAGTGCCCAAAAACAAATTAAAATGCAATGTATAAAAAAATGGAATGTATATTCAAGGCAGAAATATTCACTCTATAAAAATTGAGTGCATACAAATATGGTGTATTAAAATTTTGCCTATAAAAATTCAGTGTGTTTATCCATGGAAATATGGATAAGCTGCTTTGACAGAGAAGCAGCTGGAATAAAATACTGTAGAAGCCCCTCTAGAAGATACATTACTTCATAATATTTACTACTAAATGAGTTAACAATGTTAAATGACTAAATTGCAGACATTATTAATGCATTACTTCATAAAACTACAACACAATAAGGTAAGGATGTTAAATGACCTAATAGCAGACATTTATCCACGAAAATATAGTTAAGTAACTGAAAGAAAATACTGTAAAATCCCCTCTCCAAGATAAATGAAGTACATTATTATTAAATTACTTCATTAAAAACTACTACTAAATGAGTTAAGAATGTTGAATGAATAATCTGCAGACATGTATCCATCAAAATAAGGAGAAGCTGCTGATGGTGTGTTTGACGTAGAAGCAGCTGGAAGGAAATACTGTAGAATCCCTTCTACAAGATGAATTACTTCATTAAAAAACTACAACCAAATGAGTTAGGAATGTTAAATTACTAAATTGCAGACATGTATCCATTAAAAATGTGGAGAAGAACCTGCAAGAAAATACTGGAGAAGTCCCCTCTTGCAGTACATTATTATTACATTGTCAGGCTGGGTCTGTGGATGTTTGTGCTCCCTCGATGCAAGGATGATGTGGGACGAGTCAGGCATGAATGTAAGTACATGGTTGTTTATTTAATAAACAAATAAACAAAAAGCGCTCACAATGGAGGAAGAAACTTGGCTAAACAGTACAAACGTGAAACAAAAACACCTGCTCAAGGGCATGAAAGACAATTTAACTATAAACTTAAACAGCACGATGGCAAGACTAAAGACATGAAACAAAAGAGTGCACTGTGGCATAAATATATAAACTTACTTGGCATGGAACTGTGGACAGGACGTAAAGGTTTGGACAGCATGGGTAGGGTGCGTGTGAGTGTGTGAACTAATACGTTGGCATGGAAACAAAACCAGGAAGTGCAAAACGTGACTGAATGTCCAAAATCAAAAACATAACATGACAAAACAAAACATGATCCGTATGTGTGACATACATTGCTTCATAAAACTACTACTAAATGAGTTAAGGCTGTTAAACGACTAAATTGCAGACATGTATCCATGAAAATATTGCGAAGCTACTGATGGTGTGTTTGACGGAGAAGGAGTTAGAAGAAGATACCGTAGAAATCTCCTCTCCAATATACATTACTTCATAAAATATTATTACTAAATGAGTTAAGAATGTTATTTGACTAAATTGCAGACATTTATCCATGAAAATAAGGAGAAGCTGCTGATGGATGAAGATACCGTAGAAGTCCTCTCTCCAAGATGAATGCAGTACAGTATGTCATAAAAACTACTACTTAATGCATTAATAATGTTTAACGACTGATTTGCAGACATTTATCCATGACAATATGGCAAAGCTGCTAATGGTGTGTTTGACGGAGAAGGAGTTGGAAGAAGATACCGTAGAAGTCTCCTCTCCAAGATACACTACTTCATAAAAAAACTACTACTAAATGAGTTAATAATGTTAAATGACTAAATTGCAGACATGTATCCATGAAAATAAGAAGAAGCTGCTATTATGTATTTGACGGAGAAGGAGTTGGAAGAAGATACCGTAGAAGTCCCCTCTCCAAGATACACTACTTCATAAAATACTATTACTAAATGAGTTAAGAACGTTACTTGACTAAATTGCAGACATTTATCCATGAAAATAAGGAGAAGCTGGTGATGGATGAAGATACCGTAGAAGTCCTCTCTCCAAGATACATGCAGTACATTACTTCATAAAAAGTACTACTTAATGCATTAATAATGTTTAACGACTGAGTTGCAGACATTTATCCATGAAAATATGGCAAAGCTGCTGATGGTGTGTTTGACGGAGAAGGAGTTGGAAGAAGATACCGTAGAAGTCCCCTCTCCAAGATACACTACTTCATAAAAAAACTACTACTAAATGAGTTACTAATGTTAAATGACTAAATGGCAGACATTTATCCATGAAAATAAGAAAAAGCTGCTAATGGTGTGTTTGACATAGAAGCAGCTGGAAGAAGATACCGTAGAAGTCCTCTCTCCAAGATAAATGCAGTACATTACTTCATAAAAACTACTACTTAATGCGTTAAGAATGTTTAACGACTGAATTGCAGACATTTATCCATGAAAATATGGCGAAGATGCTGATGGTGTGTTTGACGGAGAAGGAGTTCGAAGAAGATACCGTAAAAGTCTCCTCTCTAAGGTACATTACTTCATAAAAAAAATACTACTAAACGAGTTAGTAATGTTAAATGACTAAATTGCAGACATTTATCCATGAAAATAAGAGGAAGCTGCTAATGATGTGTTTAACAGAGAAGGAGTTGGAAGAAAATACCGTAGAAGTCTCCTCTCCAAGATACACTACTTCATAAAAAAACTACTACCAAATGAGTTAATAATGTTAAATGACTAAATTGCAGACATTTATCTATGAAAATAAGGAGAAGCTGCTGATGGTGTGTTTGACGTAGAAGCAGCTGGAAGAAGATACCGTAGAAGTCCTCTCTCCAAGATAAATGCAGTACATACTTCATAAAAAACTACTACTTAATGCCTTAAGAATGTTTAAAGACTGAATAGCAGACATTTATCCATGAAAATATGGCGAAGCTGCTGATGGTGTGTTTGACAGAGACAGAGTTAGAAGAAGATACCGTAGAAGTCTCCTCTCCAAGATACATTACTTCATAAAAAAACTACTACTAAATAAGTTAAGAATGTTGAATGACTAAATTGCAGACATCTATCCATGA
Source organism: Nerophis ophidion (assembly GCF_033978795.1). Lineage (NCBI taxonomy): Eukaryota > Metazoa > Chordata > Actinopteri > Syngnathiformes > Syngnathidae > Nerophis > Nerophis ophidion. Next base: position 34,247,010 of record NC_084629.1, on the reverse strand, counting down.
AAATATGGCGAAGCAACTGATGGTGTGTTTGACGGAGACGCAGCAGGAAGAAGATACCGTAGAAGTCCTCTCTCCAAGATATATGCATTACTTTACTTCATAAAAACTACTACTTAATGCGTTAATAATGTTTAACGACTGAATTGCATACATTCATCCATGAAAATATGGCGAAGCTGCTGATGGTGTGTTTGACGGACAAGGAGTTCGAAGAAAATACCGTAAATGTCTCCTCTCCAAGATACACTACCTCATAAAAAAACTACTACTAAATGAGTTATTAATGTTAAATGACTAAATTGCAGACATTTATCCATGAAAATAAGAAGAAGCTGCTGATGGTGTGTTTGACGTAGAAGCAGCTGGAAGAAGACACCTTAGAAGCCCTCTCTCCAAGATAAATGCAGTACATTACTTCATAAAAACTACTACTTAATGCGTTAAGAATGTTTAACGACTGAATTGCAGACATTTATCCATGAAAATATGGCGAAGAAGCTGATGGTGTGTTTGACGGAGAAGGAGTTCGAAGAAGATACCGTAAAAGTCTCCTCTCCAAGGTACACTACTTCATAAAAAAAAATACTACTAAATGAGTTTTTAATGTTAAATGACTAAATTGCAGACATTTATCAATGAAAATAAGAGGAAGCTGCTAATGATGTGGTTGACAGAGAAGGAGTTGGAAGAAAATACCGTAGAAGTCTCCTCTCCAAGATACACTACCTCATAAAAAACCTACTACTAAATGAGTTAATAATGTTAAATGACTAAATTGCATACATTTATCTATGAAAATAAGGAGAAGCTGCTGATGTTGTGTTTCACATAGAAGCAGCTGGAAGAAGATACCGTAGAAGTCCTCTCTCCAAGATAAATGCAGTACATACTTCATAAAAAACTACTACTTAATGCCTTAAGAATGTTTAAAGACTGAATAGCAGACATTTATCCATAAAAATATGGCGAAGCTGCTGATGGTGTGTTTGACAGAGAAAGAGTTAGAAGAAGATACTGTAGAAGTCTCCTCTCCAAGATACATTACTTCATAAAAAAACTACTACTAAATTAGTTAAGAATGTTGAATGACTAAATTGCAGACATCTATCCATGAAAATATGGCGAAGCAACTGATGGTGTGTTTGACGGAGAAGCAGCTGGGAGAAGATACCGTAGAAGTCCTCTCTCCAAGATAAATGCAGTAATTTACTTCATAAAAACTACTACTTAATGCGTTAATAATGTTTAACGACTGAATTGCATACATTCATCCATGAAAATATGGCGAAGCTGCTGATGGTGTGTTTGACAGACAAGGAGTTCGAAGAAAATACCGTAAATGTCTCCTCTCCAAGATACATTACATCATAAAAAAACTACTACTAAATAGGTTAAGAAAGTTGAATGACTAAATTGCAGACATCTATCCATGAAAATATGGCGAAGCAACTGATGGTGTGTTTGACGGAGACGCAGCTGGAAGAAGATACCGTAGAAGTCCTCTCTCCAAGATAAATGCATTACTTTACTTCATAAAAACTACTACTTAATGCGTTAATAATGTTTAACGACTGAATTGCATACATTCATCCATGAAAATATGGCGAAGCTTCTGATGGTGTGTTTGACGGACAAGGAGTTCGAAGAAAATACCGTAAATGTCTCCTCTCCAAGATACACTACTTCATAAAAAAACTACTACTAAATTAGTTATTAATGTTAAATTACTAAATTGCAGACATTTATCCATGAAAATAAGAAGAAGCTGCTGATGGTGTGTTTGACATAGAAGCAGCTGGAAGAAGACACCGTAGAAGCCCTCTCTCCAAGATAAATGCAGTACATTACTTCATAAAAACTACTACTTAATGCCTTAAGAATGTTTAAAGACTGAATAGCAGACATTTATCCATGAAAATATGGCGAAGCTGCTGATGGTGTGTTTGACAGAGAAAGAGTTAGAAGAAGATACCGTAGAAGTCTTCTCTCCAAGATACACTACTTCATAAAAAAACTACTACTAAATAAGTTAAGAATGTTGAATGACTAAATTGCAGACATCTATCCATGAAAATATGGCGAAGCAACTGATGGTGTGTTTGACGGAGAAGCAGCTGGGAGAAGATACCGTAGAAGTCCTCTCTCCAAGATAAATGCAGTACATTACTTCATAAAAACTACTACTTAATGCGTTAATAATGTTTAACGACTGAATTGCATACATTCATCCATGAAAATATGGCGAAGCTGCTGATGGTGTCTTTGACAGACAAGGAGTTCGAAGAAAATACCGTAAATGTCTCCTCTCCAAGATACACTACTTCATAAAAAAACTACTACTAAATTAGTTATTAATGTTAAATTACTAAATTGCAGACATTTATCCATGAAAATAAGAAGAAGCTGCTGATGGTGTGTTTGACATAGAAGCAGCTGGAAGAAGACACCGTAGAAGCCCTCTCTCCAAGATAAATGCAGTACATTACTTCATAAAAACTACTACTTAATGCCTTAAGAATGTTTAAAGACTGAATAGCAGACATTTATCCATGAAAATAAGACGAAGCTGCTGATGGTGTGTTTGACGTAGAAGCAGCTGGAAGAAGACACCGTAGAAGCCCTCTCTCCAAGATAAATGCAGTACATTACTTCATTAAAACTACGACTTAATGCCTTAATAATGTTTTAACACTGAATAGCAGACATTTATCCATGAAAATATGGAGAAGCTGCTAAATTATTAGAGTATTAATACATTCCCTCATAAAATTACTGTAGTGGTTAGTAGTACATTATTGTGTATTGTTTTAATACATATGTTTTAATCTCAAAGTTTGTTTTTTTAAAGACACATTACATGTTAAAATTGTGTTGTTTTGGCTAAGCACCGATTAAATTGATGTACATTTATTTCAATGGGCGACGTCGATTTTGAGATACAAGTGTTTTGAGTTAAGAGCCATGTACATCTGAATATGCAATATGCAGTTTTCAATGTGTCCTTGCTAGTTGCTGATTGTCTCACCTGGATGACCAGGTATCTCTGCGGGTCACGGGCCATCCTGGTGAACTCTGCCGCCAGCTCTCTGAACTTGGGTCGGCTGTCTGCGTCAATCATCCAGCCTGTAAGAAAAAACACCGCCATGTGTCCAGTTTTTGTTCGACAGGAACGATCACAGGAAAATGTAAACCCATAAAAAAATATAATTTCCTACATCTCCAGTAGGTAAGGTTGTATTTAATCGATGTGAGGACTGGATACGTCTCATTTCATAACTGAGTCAAAGTGATAAACACGTTTTAAGTGGTGTAACACTGTTTTTTTTCAACCACTGTGCCGCAGCACACTATCGCGATAGATACAGTCTGGTGTGCCGTGGGAGATAGTCTAATTTCACCTTAATGGGTTAAAAATATTTTTTGCAAACCAGTAATTGTAGTCTGCAAATGATGTGTTGTTGAGTGTCGGTGTTGTCTAGAGCTCGGCAGAGTAAGCAGGTGGCAGCCAGTGCTAATTGCTTTGTAGATGTCGGAAACAGTGGGAGGCATAGTTCAGGTAAAATTGTAACTAATGCTTATACCAAAAATAAACAAAAGGAGCATGCGCCCTAAGAAAGGCCATTGAAGCTTAGGGATGGCAATGCAGAACGAAACTAAAACCGAACTGGCTGCACAGTAAACAAAAACAGAATGCTGGACGACAGCAAAGACTTACTGCAGACGGTATCCACAGTGTACAACCGAACGTGACGTGACAATCAACAATGTCCCCACAAAGAAGGGTTGAAAACCACTGAAAAATTCTTGATTGCTAAAAAAAACTTGATGCGGGAAATATCGCTCAAAGGAAGACGTAAAACTGCTACAGGGAAAATACCCCCCCAAAAAAGACAAGAAGCCACCAAAATAGGAGCGCAAGACAAGAACTAAAAGACTACACTTAGGAAAACAGCAAAAAAGTCCTAATAAGTCATGGCGTGATGTGACAAGTGGTGACAGTACACCTACTTTGAGACAAGAGCTGTATGGATGCAAGCTTGGTTATGGTTTGAAGTCATATCCTCAACCTCCAACCTACGAGGACAAAGCTACGGACACTGGGAGACCGGGCTTTTTGCGCCGCCATTGCCAGTCTGTGGAACGCACTCCCTGACCACCTGAGGGTACCACAGACTGTGAAGGCTTTTAAAAAGGGCTTAAAAACCCTTCTTTAAAAAAACATATATATATATATATATAAACATATTTTTTTTTTAATTAGATATATGTGTGCTAGTTCTAGCTATTAGGCTGTTGTAGCTTGTATTTGTATTTATTTGTATTATCTTTATTTTATTTTTTATTTTTGTTGATACACTGTAGCACTTTGAGGTTTTTTGCTCAATATAAAATGTTTTTCACCAATAAAATATATCATTATTATTATCCAACAATTGCGACAACAACTTTTTACTCTCGACCGAGTTTCGTCGTTTAATGATTTCTTCTGGTGGTGTGCCTCCGAATTTTTTCATCGCAAAAAATGTGGCTTGGCTCAAAAAAGGTTAAAAAACACAGGTTTAACATGTATCTGGAAGGCTTTGAGGATAAAAACTTATCTGAGTTACACAAGGTGAGTGAGCTGAGAATACACTTTTGTCGACAATGGCGACTCTTCCACCTAATTATGGTGGAACAATTGTTTTATTTAGGGAAATTGTAATAGTATAATGTCCATTGTTCCGTAACCCAGACATTATGAACATATCTTTTTTAAATTGAGTTGCCTTCGCTTGAAATCACGTTTGCCAATCTAAAGATAAATACCGCTCCATGACGGGAATAGAATGTACGCCATAAAGAGACCTTTCACTTATTGGTGCAGAGACCGTGCAAAGGCCATGACGTGACTCTACAATGAGTCCAAAGATCCATGAAAATGGCAGATAAAGGATTATATACAGGAAGAAAGATGTATCTTGAGATTTAAATATACTTATCATATTCTAATCACTTTGCAGTGCTTTGCCACATTAAAGGGGAACTGCACTTATTTAATTTTGCTAATCATATGTAAGACATGAACAGAAATGTATTTCGATGTTTATGCATTCTAAATCGTAAAATACAGAAAGTAGGAAGTGGCTAATAAGAGTACACTATTGCGCCAATGAAGCCCTCTAAAAAAACATCCAAAAATCACCAACAATACTCCATTTAAATGTCAGGACATGAATATTAACACGTATTAGCCATATTGTTATTATAAGAGCATATCACAGAAAAACTATTTATAGCACAGTTAACTAGCTTATGCTGCTATATTGACATATTGAGCTGCTGCATCGCCTCTGAGTTGGTGAAAGTTATATCTAGATTCTAAACCAAAGTCTCTCACCTGGATAGTAGAAGGTTGTGGACATAAACCCACAAATTGGTCAACTTTGACATCCAACTTCGAACCGGAGTTGAGTTGAGTTTGAGTTTATTTGGAACATGGGTATGGAAGTAAAATTGTCTCACATCAACTTATCTATCCGTCTATCTATCTATCCGTCTATCTACCTATCTATCTATCTATCTATCTATCTATCTATACAGAGGTGGGTAGAGTAGCCAGAAATTGTACTCAAGTAAGAGTACTGTTACTTTAGAGATTTATTACTCAAGTAAAAGTAAGGAGTAGTCACCCAAATATTTACTTAAGTAAAAGTAAAAAGTAAGTTGTGAAAAAACTAATCAAGTACTGAGTAACTGATGAGTAACCTGATTACGGCAACAAATAATGCACAAAAACATAAAAATAGTAATGAGCAAATTCAGAGCCAGGAATATCTCTTAAGCAACTAAAACAATAATATATATTAAATAATAGTACATTAAAATAAAATAAAAAAAATTGCACATTGAGCCACAATAACTTAACAGCACCATAGGCTCAGTAGGCATTCATTGATTTGATTGATTGATTGATTGATTGATTGATTGATTGATTGATTGATTAAACCTTGTATTAGTAGATTGCACAGTACAGTACGTATTCCGTACAATTTACCACTAAATGATAACACCCCAATAAGTTTTTCGACGTTTATCAATTACTTAGTAAATGACCAAGTCGAGGTGATCTACCTTATATATACATATACATACATATCATATATATATATATACATACATATATATATATATATATATATATATATATATATATATAAATATATGTGTATATATGTATATATATATGTATATATATATATATATATATATATATATTTATTTATATATATATACATACATTTATATATACAGTATATGATTTATATTTATTTATTTTGCCGTTTTTGTTGACATGTTGAAGGTGTTTTAATGAATATACAAGCATGTTTAACATATAGATTCCTATCTTTCATGAAGACAAGAATATAAGTTGGTGTATTACCTGATTCTGATGACTTGCGTTGATTGGAATCAGACGTCCACGTTTTCAAATGGAGGAGAAAAAAAGTTCCTCTTTTCTGTCTAATACCACATGAAAGTCGTTGGTTTTTGGCATCTTATCTGTCCAGCTTCCATATTCGTTTTTATACACTTTACAAGAAATACATTGGCGGCAAACTCCTAACTTGCTACCTTGTTTGCGCTGGCTTTCGGAGACTCTTATTTTGTTAGCACAGGCGCGATGGAGCGGCACTTTTATTGTGAGGACAGGAACTGTGCGATCAGTCTTTAGGCTTTTGACGGGAAGTACGTTTGAAATAAAAAGTGTATTTTTTCCTTTACACTTTTGATTGATTGATTGAACCTTGTATTAGTAGATTGCATAGTACAGTACATATTCCGTACAATTGACCATTAAATGGTAACACCCCAATACGTTTTTCAACTTGTTTAAGTCGGGTCAAGTGACCGCCTGGCTCTGTTTGATTGGTCCAACGTCACCAGTGACTGCATGTGATTGGTGAAACGCAGGCATGCGTAGATTCTACTTTGAAGCTCTGTCCTTAACCAAAACAAACATTAATAGATCGATAAAAAAAGTAGCGAGCTGAATGTAGATGAATGAAACGGAGTAAAAGTAGCGTTTCTTCTCTATAAATATACTCGAGTAAAAGTAAAAGTATGTTGCATAAAAACTACTCTTAGAAGTACAATTTATCCCAAAAGTTACTCAAGTAGATGTAACGGAGTAAATGTAGCGCGTTACTATCCACCTCTGTGTGTGTATATATATATATATATATATATATATATATATATATATACACAAACCCTGTTTCCATTTGAGTAGGTAAATTGTGTTAGAATTAAATATAAACCGGATACAATGATTTACAAATCATTTTCAACCCATATTCAATTGAATGCACTACAAAGACAAGATATATGATGTTCAAACTCATAAACTTAATGTTTTTTTTGCAAATAATAATTAACTTAGAATTTCATGGCTGCAACACGTGCCCAAGTAATTGGGAAAGGGCATGTTCACCACTGTGTTACATCACCTTTTCTTTTAACAGCACTCAATAAACGTTTGGGAACTGAGGAATTGTAGAAGCTTTGAAAGTGAAATTCTTTCTCATCCTTGTTTTATGTAGAGCTTCAGTCGTTCAACAGTCCGGGGTCTCCGCTGTCGTTATTTACCCTTCATAATGCACCACACATTTTCCATGGGAGACAGATCTGGATTGCAGGCGGGCCAGGAAAGTACCCGCACACTTTTACTACGAAACCACGCTGTTGTAACACGTGGCTTGGCATTGTCTTGCTGAAATAAGCAGGGGCGTCCATGATAACATTGCTTGGATGACAACATATGTTGCTCCAAAACCTGTATGGACCATTCAGCATTAATGGCGCCTTCACAGATGTGTAAGTTACCCATGCCTTGGCCACTAATACACCCCCATACCATCACACATGCTGGCTTTTGAACTTTGCCCCTATAACAATCCGTATAGTTATTTTACTCTTTGTTCCAGAGGACACCACGTCCACAGTTTCCAAATATAACTCTAAATCTGGACTCGTCAGACCGCAGAACACTTTTCCACTTTGCATCAGTCCATCTTAGATGAGCTCGGGCCCAGCGAAGCCAGCGGCTTTCCTTGGTGTTGTTGATAAATGGGTTTTGTTTTGCATAGTAGAGTTTTAATTTGCACTTACAGATGTAGAAACCAACCGTATTTACTGACAGTGGTTTTATGAAGTGTTCCAGAGCCCATGTGGTGATATCCTATACACACTGATGTTGGTTTTTGATGCAGTACCGCCTGAGGGATCAAAAGTTCATAATATCATCGCTTACGTACAGTGATTTCTCCAGATTCTCTGAACCTTTTGATGATTTTACGGACCGTAGATAGTAAAATCCCTAAATTCCTTGCAATAGCTCGTTGAGAAACGTTGTTCTAAAATTTTTCGACAATTTGCTTACAAATTGGTGACCCTCACCCCATCCTTGTTTGGGAATTACTTGGCATTTCATGGAAGCTGTTTTTATACCCAATCATGGCACCCACCTGTTCCCAATTAGCCTGCACACCTGCGGGATGTTCCAAAATAAGTGTTTGATAAGCATTCCTCAACTTTATCAGTATTTATTGCCACCTATCCAAACTTCTTTGTCACGTGTTGCTAGCATCTAATTCTAAAGTTAATGATTATTTGCAAAAAAAAAAAATGTTTATCAGTTTGAACATCAAATATGTTGTTTTTGTAGTGCATTCATGGGTTGAAAATGATTTGCAAATTAACGGGGTTTATATATATATATATATATATATATATATATATATATAAATATATATGATATTAATACATATGCATATATTAATAAATTTACAAATACAAATTTAATATACAAATACATAAATAATTTGTATACATATTTGCGTATGTGTAAACATATTTTTGAGATTTGAAAATATATACAAATACAATGTATAAATATAAAAATGGGACATATAAATACATTGAATTTTCCTGAAGGAACTCTCCTGAAGGAATCAATGAAGTACTATCTATCTATCTATCTATCTATCTATCTATCTATCTATCTATCTATCTATCTATCTATCTATCTATCTATCTATCTATCTATCTATCTATCTATCTATCTATCTATCTATCTATCTATCCATCCATCCATCCATCCATCCATCCATCCATCCATCCATCCATCCATCCATCCATCCATCCATCCATCCATCCATCCATCTATCTATCTATCTATCTATCAAGAATTTGTACAAATAAATGTGTATTTGTAAATATATTTTTGAGATTTGAATATAAATATGCTTGATTTTGTATTTGTATTGAATTTGCATATGTGGATCGCTTTTTTGCTTTGTGTCGATGAGACATTCCTCCCACAAACCAGATACACAAATACATGTGACTTACACACTCCCCTGAACAACCAGCAGAGGGCACTGCAGCCAGAGCGGTCTGGGTCACAGAGCATTATATGCAAAATGCCTGGAGTTCTCTGCACAGAAAAACAATCCACGTCTTTAAGCTTGCCATTGTTAGCGTTGTATTAGCTAATGCTAATTCTTCCAGTATATCTGAAAGACCGTGCTTGAGCTGCTTCTTTAATTGTATCAATGCCGTTTAAGGACCTTGTCCCGATGGTAGATACTGATTTCTTATCAGTGCAGTGTGGGTCAAATCATCAACATATATCAATCATCATATGACCCTCCTTAGTATGCCTCTTATTGGCTCACCAGTCTCTGACCATGTCTATGACCGAGACCGCGCTGGCTGCAGTGCCCTCTGCTGGTTGTTTAGGTCACATTTATTTTTGCATCTGGTTTGTGGGAGGAATGTCACATCGACACAAAAGCAAAAAAGCGATCCACATATGCAAAATTCAATACAAATACAATTACGAAATCGAGACTATTTATATACCAATCTCAAAAATATATTTACAAATGCACGTTTATTTATACAAATTCTTGATGTATTTGTAAATCACATTTTTATATTTATATATTTTATTTGTATATATTTTTAAATTTCTAAAATATATTTACAAATATGTGTTTATTTATACAAATATTTATGTAACACATTTGTATTTGTATATTTATTAATATATACATATGTATTAATATCATATTGACATATATTAGTACATTGTCTGATTTCTTTGCTTAGTCCATTCCATAATTTATTTCCACATACAGATATACTAAAGGTCTTAAGCGTTGTACGTGCGTACAAATGTTTTAAAATACATTTTTATCTAAAATGATATTTCTCCTTGTGCAAGTCCGCTGCTTCCAGGTTCTCGGGACCACCGAGGACTGACATGACAGGTCTTTCCCTATTTACAACACTGTTTATTGACAAAGATGTACAAAGTCCTTCCGTGCTTTTTCAGCAATATGCAAAGTCTCTGACTGCTTTCCAGCAATTGTCTGTCCGTATTTCGCTCTCTCGCATGTGCGTGTGCTTTCACCCTTCCAGCCAAGCCCTTGTCCTTCCGGACTGCTGCCTTTCAACAGAGCGACAGGTGATTAGATAAACACTTTCAGCTGTGTCATCCCCTCACCTGTCGCCAATCTCAAAGTTGGTCCTGCAAGCACACAGGCCACGCCCACCACACTCCTCTTTTGTTGGGAGGAATTGTTGTATATTCTTGGATAGCAGGTTGTAGTTTGCTTTGTGTATCATTTTAGCTGTTTGAAAATTCTCTATGTCGTGGAATTTCAGTATTTTCGATTCAATAAATTACGGGTCTGTATGTTCTCTATATCCAACATTATGTATTATTCTAACTGATCTTTTTTGAATGCCAGTAAGACACGAAAAAACTTGTTTTTAAACCCTTTTTGAGGATCATGATGAATTGTTGATGTAAAGGAGAATATATAAACATCATATCATTCTTCATCCCAGTGAGAGCAGACATTATACAATAAGTGATTGTTTTATTATGGTTGTATATTTAGTTTAGCGCTTAGCAATGCTGCGACATGAGGCTTAGTGTTTTACTAAAGCTGCGTTTGTTTAGCACACAGCTTTAAAACTTTTGGTCGTCCTCCTTATTTTCAGGCTCAAAAATAGAAGTTTCTGCATCATCATTTGTCCCAAAGTATCAATCAATCAATCAATCAATCAATCAATCAATCAATGTTTACTTATACAGCCCTAAATCACTAGTGTCTCAAAGGGCTGCACAAACCACAAGACAAACCACTACGACAAAGTAGTCTTTGTTGTCGCTCATCAAGTCTGGCATGATTAGCAGTCTTGTGGTTGCCAAAGGTAAAGTGAACGTTGGGATGCGTCTGTGGAATGATCAAAACATATAAATATAACATCTCCCGTCCAAAGGCAAAACCCAGTAACTCAATTTTGGTCAAAACTGAGCTGATAATAATTTAGGAGTTACTAGGTGATGTGCTTTACATTAGTGTATGCAATATTGTAATTTGTTCCATAAGTAAGCTGTTACGCGCATGGCAGGACCTAGCAACTACCACATAACCACATAGATTAGAGGTGCGCAGGTAGGCAATTATATCATCCACAACCGCATCACCAAAGTCGTCATCCACCCGCCGTCCACCCGAACCAACATTTTATCAGAAACGCAACCGCCCGCCACCCACCCGTTGAAATAAATCAGAGGTGGGCCACCTTTACAACTCAAAGAGCTATTTAAACCCGTTTCACAGAGTAAAGAGGACAATGGGAACCGCTAATGTTCTCGTGATTATCCAATGGTGTTCATCCTGATGACAAGAATAAGGGCGTACTGTGAAGCCATTGCCTTTGACACCTTTAACATGTACAAACTGATTCTTAGTCCGGTAACATGTTGTATGCAGCTTCCGCAATCACACGTACAAGATTGAAAGGCATACTGGGTGATAAAGAGTACACTGATGGTTGTGATTTAAACTACTTTAACACTTTAATACGGTGTTTGCTGCTAGTGGGGTGTATAAAATAGTCAGGAATTGTCATGGATGCAAAGGATTTGGGGTATTTGCTGTGTTGCGTTTATGTTGTGTTACTGGGAGGATGTTCTCCCGAAATGTGTTTGTCATTCTTGTTTGGTGTGGCTTCACAGCGTGGCGCGTATTACTAAGAGTGTTAAAATTGTTTATATCACAACCATTAGTGTACTCTGTGTCACCCAGTATGCCTTGCAGTCGTGTGCGTGTTGCCGCGGAAGCCACACACAACATGTTGCTGGACTGACAAGCAGATCGTACATGCTGTAGTAGGCGACAAAGCCAATAGCTTCATAGCACGCCCTAATACTTATTATCTGGGTGTCTGCCGCCAGTCATTCTAGAGAATATTTGCGTCTCCTATTGTCTTCTTCGCTTTGTGACATGAGTCCTAAACGGCTCTTTGAATGGAAAAGGATACCGATCCCTGAACCATGTATATCAAATATTTCCGAATGATTCAACCGGCACCCGCCCGAATCTAATTAAAATTTATTTTTTCATCATGTCACCCGCCCGACCCGCGGTTTATCCGCAAACCGCGCATCTCTAACGTAGATACAACCAAAAAACCTAGTCTCTCAAGGGTATCCCTAGAAGTGAGTTACTAGGTTCTGCTTTTGGACGGGAGACATGTTATTATGTATGTTACTTGATACTACATATATACTGTGTTTTTTTAAAGCGCTTCATAGGAGAACTTCCATTACCTCCATTGTTAGCTGACTTTTACTAGCTTTTATTTACAATTTTGAATGCATACAAACAAGAAAAAAAATATGTGTTCTTTTATTTACATAACCATTATGAATGATGGACAATATTCCAAGAAAAAGTGAAGTTCCCCTTCAAAGCTGAGAGCAACAGCCGAAAAGCTTTTTATGTTGAAGTTAGTATCTTTTTGGTGTGTTTTGGCAGTCGTGTCACAGATGCGAAGAGAGTCACACAACAGTCAGGTGACGGTGACCTCGTCACGCTGTGGGTGGGTCCCTGCCAGGTGGCTCCCGGTTCAAGGTGCCACCAAAAAGCGAGGTGAATGCAAAGACCACGGCCCGGGGGCTCAAGGCGAAACTGGCACAGACTCAGAGGTTTGCTTTGCCGTGGTGCCAGCATCAATGGCGCCAACGTGTTGGCGGGGGATAGACTTAGGGACTCTTCACGGGGAATAACTTTGCCACAATGTCACATATTTAAGTCATGTCTTTCAGTGCAAGATTACACCTCAGATTATTCGGTTAATAGGAGAATTTTGATGATTATTTACAACATGTCTTTAGTGTCCTTTTATTTCTGTGGACATATTTTTGTCTCACATTAAAAAATGTTTTTTGTTTCATAGTTTGTGTTTGTAAAATGATCAATATATTTGCATTGCTTTCATAAATATTCGTTTTGTTTATTGTCTACATTTTTATTAGCAATGTGGAACCTTTGATATTGTTTGAGTAAAACTGTTCAAATCTATTTTGAAATCAATGCATGCAAAATTTGAGGTTTTGGTTCAATAAAATCATGCAAGTCTTAAGTACAATCATAATTAGAGATGTCCTATAATGGCTTTTTTCCCGATATTGTCCAACTCTTAATTACCGATTCGGATATCAACCGATACTGATATATGCAGTCGTGGAATGAACACATTATTATGCCTATTTTTGTTGTGATGCCCCGCTGGATGCATTGAACAATGTAACAAGGTTTTCCAAAATAAATAAATTCATGGAGGGGAGGAAACAGGTGGTGTCCCCTCACCTTTCAGTAAGCTGTGGAGTCCCCCAAGGCAGTATACTAGGACCTTTACTGTTCCTAATATACGTAAATGATATGCCATCAGCATGCCACTGTGAATTGCTCCTGTTTGCGGATGACTCGGCCCTGCTGGTATCCGGCAAGGACAAGTCACAGGTGGAACAAAACCTCAATGCGGAACTCCTTAATATTTGCACCTGGCTCGCTGACAACAAGCTATCCATACACTTAGGTAAAACGGAATCCATCCTATTTGGGTCCCATATCAATCTTAGGAAAGTCAGTGACTTCACAATAAAAGTGGTTGACATTTTTATCACCAGGAAAGATGAGATCACCTACCTAGGTTCCATTCTAGAGGCTAATCTTTCCTGTGAAAAACATGGCAACCAAGGTAATCAAAAAGGTCAACCAAAGAACGAGATTCCTCCACAGAATCTTCTCTCTGGTCAACAAAAGTACCCTGAAGATTCTAGCGGGAACTCTCATTCAACCCTTTTTCGATTACGCTTGCACCTCCTGGTACCCCAGCCCCTCCAAAACCCTCACAACTTGACTCCAAACATCCCAGAACAAGCTAGTCCAGTTACTTTCAGACCTCCACCCCAGATCACACCTCACTCCAACCCACTTCTCCAAAGTGGGCTGGCTCAGGGTGGAGGACAGAGTAAAACAACTTGCACTGAGCCTGGTCTATAAAATCCGCTACACCTCCCTGATACCGAAGTACATGTCAAACTACTTCCTTAAATGACCGCCATAACCACAACACCAGGGGGAGCTCCACAAACCAGGTTAAACCCAGATTCTGATCATTTTCTTTCTATGCCACACAAATGTGGAATGCACTCCCAACAGGTGTAAAAGTAAGTGCATCTCTATATTCCTTCAAAACCGCTCTAAAACCCTTTACAAATACCCTCCTCCATTCACATCTCATCTCCCCCGATTGTAAATAACCTAATGTAAATAATCAAATGTATTTCTAATGTATTTACTTGTTCTTATGCTATTTGAACTCACTATGTTCTCTGCTGGCTGTACATATCCTACCAAGTAAGACATAAACTGTTTCAATGTCCATTTCTCTGTAGATGACTGAAGTTCTGATATCAACCAAAGCTCCTCATCCCACCCCCCGGATTGTAAATAATGTAAATAATTCAATGTACATACTATGATGATTAACTTGTGTGATGACTGTATTATGCTGATAGTATATATTTGTACCATGAATTGATTAACGTGGACCCCGACTTAAAAAAGTTGAAAAACTTCTTGGGGTGTTACCATTTAGTGCTCAATTGTACGGAATATGTACTGAACTGTGCAAGCTACTAATAAACAATCATATAAACAATCAATTGATGTTATGGAAAAATATGCCAACATGGCACTGCCATATTTATTATTGATGTCACAGGTGAAGTGAAGTGAATTATATTTATATAGCGCTTTTTCTCTAGTGACTCAAAGCACTTTACATAGTGAAACCCCAATATCAAATGTTTACATTGAAACCAGTGTGGGTGGCACTGGGAGCAGGTGGGTAAAGTGTCTTGCCCAAGGACACAACGGCAGTGATGAGGACGGCGGAAGCGGAGTTGGAACCTGCAACCCTCAAGTTGCTGGCACGGCCGCTCTACCAACCGAGCTATACCGCCCACAAAGTTCATTATTTTTTTTTAACATGCCTCAAAACAGCAACTTGGGAATTTTGGGACATGCTCTCCCTGAGAGAGCAGGAGGAGGTTGAGGTGGGGGGTCTGGGGGTGGCAGGGAGATGTATATTGTAGTGTCCCGGAAGAGTTAGTGCTGCAAGGGGTTCTTACGGTACGCTTGTTCTCCCGAAAGGTGTTTGTCATTCTTGTTTGGTGTGGGTTCACAGTGTGGCGCATATTTGTAACAGAGTTAAAGTGCTTTATATGGCCACCCTCAGTGTGACCTGCATGGCTGTTGACCAAGTTTTCTTTTTTTTTTTTTCTTTTTCTTCTTTGTCATGAAAAAGGGACATTTTTGGCTTGAAAAATGAAGGTTTTTGTGGTTGGTGCACTAATTGTAAGTGTATATTGTGATTTTTATGTTGATTTAATAAAATAAAGATATTTATATATTTATTTATTTATTTTATAAAAATTCTTCTGCGGCCCGGTACCAATCTGGCCGCGGCCCGGTGGTTGGGGACCACTGGTCTACATAACATGTAATGGTGGTTCTTTTGTCAAAATGTTGCCTCGATGATGTTTTATCCTTAAGACGCTTTTTTGATCGTCTCTTAAGGATGCGCCCTTTTGTGGGCGCGCTTTCTTACTTCGACAGTGTCTTCTCCCCGTCAGCCATTATGTAGTTTTTAGCGCTTCCATTCATAGCCAGTCTACTGACAGATATAAGATACAACTATCGTTGTTGCAAGAAATTGCAACAACGGAGGATGCATGTGCATGTACAAGCCAGTCTGCCACACAACAAGTGCATAGAACTACTTACCTTAGAGCATCGGTGTCAAACTCTGGCTCGCGGGCCAAATATGGCCCGCCGTTTAATTTCATTTGGCCCTTGAGGCAATATCAAATTAACATTAGAGCTGACCCGCCGGTAACACCACATTCACCGCTAATACTCATACTTGCCAACCCTCCTGATTTTCCCGGGAGACTCCTGAAGTTTAGTGCCCTTCCCGAAAATCTCCCTGGGCAACCATTCTTCCGATTTCCACCCGGACAACAATATTGGGGGCGTGCCTTAAAGGTACTGTCCTCTACAACATGCCTTCACGTCCTCTTTTCCTCCATATAAACAGCGTGCTGGCCAAGTCACATAAGATATGTGGCTTTCACACACACACACACACACACACACACACACACACACACACACACACACACACACACACACACACACACACACACGCACACACTTGGTCAACAGCCATACAGGTCACACTGAAAGTGGCTGTATAAACAACTTTAACATTGTTACAACTATGCGCCACACTGTGAACCCACACCAAACAAGAATGACAAAACACATTTCGGGAGAACCCCAGTAGCACAACACCCCCCGCTACCACCAAACCCCGCCCACCTAATTTTTATTTCATTTTCAAATTTATTAGCTTGTGGAAAAAGTTAATGTTGATATTTACCTCAGAAGGCTGCAAATAAAAAAGAGGTATTAATTTTTTTAATTACATTTTATTTAATATACCACTGATGTTTTTTCCTTTGTTTTTTGAAAGTTGATTTTGCACTAATACGTTATATAAGCTCTGCCTGTTCCATGGGAGGAAGCCGGAGTACCCGGAGGGAACCCACGCAGTCACGGGGGAGAACATGCAAACTCCACACAGAAAGATCCCAACCCCGGGATTGAACCCAGGATTACTCAGGTCCTTCGTATTGTGAGGCAGATGTACTAACCCCCGTTTCACCGTGCTGCCCTATTTAAGCCTTGCTTGTTCAATATTCATTGCAAAACTTGTTTGTGTCCCTATTAAAAGGTTAATTTGTTGCAGAGCAGCTAAATGAACACTTAGCGTTTAACAATCTATGTGAAACCTTTCAATCCGGTTTCAGGGAAAATCACTCTACTGAGACAGCCCTCGCAAAATTGACTAATGATCTATTGCTAACGATGGATTCTGATGCGTCATCTATGTTGCTGCTCCTCGATCTTAGCGCTGCTTTCGATACCGTCAATCATAATATTTTATTAGAGCGTATCAAAACACGAATTGGTATGTCAGACTTAGCCCTGACTTGGTTTAACTCTTATCTTACTGACAGGGTGCAGTGCGTCTCCCATAGCAGTATGACCTCGGACTATGTTAAGGTAACGTGTGGAGTTCCCCAAGGTTCGGTCCTTGTCCCTGTACTCTTCAGCATCTACATGCTGCCGCTGGGTGACGTCATACGCAAATACGGTATTAGCTTTCACTGCTATGCTGATGACACCCAACTCTACATGCCCCTAAAGCTGACCAACACACCGGACTGTAGTCAGTTGGAAGCGTGTCTTAATGAAATTAAACAATGGATGTCCGCTAATGTTTTGCAACTTAACGCCAAAAAAACGGAAATGCTGATTATCGGTCCTGCTAGACACCGACCTCTATTTAATAACACGGCTTTAACATTTGACAAGCAAATAATAAAACAAGGTGACTCGGTAAAAAATCTGGGTATTATCTTCGACCCAACTCTCTCCATTGAGTCACACATTAAAAGCGTTACTAAAACGGCCTTCTTTCATCTCCGTAATATCGCTAAAATTCGCTCCATTTTGTCCACTAAAGACGCCGAGATCATTATCCATGCGTTTGTTACGTCTCGTCTCGATTACTGTAACGTATTATTTTCGGGTCTCCCCATGTCTAGCATTAAAAGATTACAGTTGGTACAAAATGCGGCTGCTAGACTTTTGACAAGAACAAGAAGGTTTGATCACATTACGCCTGTACTGGCTTCCTGTGCACTTAAGATGTGATTTTAAGGTTTTACTACTTACGTATAAAATACTACACGGTCTAGCTCCATCCTATCTTGCCGATTGTATTGTACCATATGTCCCGGCAAGAAATCTGCGTTCAAAAGACTCCGGCTTATTAGTGATTCCTAGAGCCCAAAAAAAGTCTGCGGGCTATAGAGCGTTTTCCGTTCGGGCTCCAGTACTCTGGAATGCCCTACCGGTAACAGTTCGAGATGCTACCTCAGTAGAAGCATTTAAGTCTCATCTTAAAACTCATCTGTATACTCTAGCCTTAAAATAGACCTCCTTTTTAGACCAGTTGATCTGCCGCTTCTTTTCTTTTTCCCCTATGTCCCCCCCTCCCTTGTGGAGGGGGTCCGGTCCGATGACCACTGGCTGTCCAGAGTCGAGACCCAGGATGGACCGCTCGTCGGGACCCAGGATGGACCGCTCGCCTGTGTATCGGTTGGGGACATCTCTACACTGCTCATCCGCCTCCGCTTGGGATGGTTTCCTGTGGACGGGACTCTCACTGCTGTCTTGGATCCGCTTTGAACTGAACTCTCGCGGCTGTGTTGGAGCCACTATGGATTGAACTTTCACAGTATCATGTTAGACCCGCTCGACATCCATTGCTTTCGGTCCCCTAGAGGGGGGGAGGTTGCCCACATCTGAGGTCCTCTCCAAGGTTTCTCATAGTCAGCATTGTCACTGGCGTCCCACTGGATGTGAATTCTCCCTGCCCACTTGGTGTGAGTTTTCCTTGCCCTTTTGTGGGTTCTTCCGAGGATGTCGTAGTCGTAATGATTTGTGCAGTCCTTTGAGACATTTGTGATTTGGGGCTATATGAATAAACATTGATTGATTGATTGATAATTTGTTCAACTTTGGCCCGCGGCTTTGTTCAGTTTTAAATTTTGGCCCCACTCTTTTTAAATCCCTCTATCGCAACAGCCCTCCACACTGCTCTGAGCTACTTTGAGCAGCAGGGGAGCTATGCAAGGCTACTTTTTGTTGATGTTAGCTCTGCGTTCAACACCATCCTCCCCCACAGGCTGGTGCCCAAACTGACTGGGCTGGGACTGTCTTCCTCCCTCTGCCACTGGATCCTGGACTTCCTGACAAATCACTCTCAGAGGGTGAGAGTAGGCTCCTACCTCTCAGCATCCATCAGCATCAGCACCGGCACCCCCCAGGGCTGTGTGCTAAGCCCCCTACTCTACACCCTCTACACTCATGACTACACCCCTGCTCATGCCAGCAATACCACCATTAAATTTGCAGAGTACACCACAGTAGTTGGACTCATTTCTGAGAGGGATGAGTCTGCCTACAGAAAGGCTGACTGGGTGGTGCAGGGAAAACAACCTGGTCCTTAACACCACCCACACGAAGGAGCTGATCATGGATTTCCGGAAGAAAAAAACAATAAACATCCAACCACTGTACATCAATGGGGACTATGTGGAAAGGGTCTCTAACTTCAGGTTCCTGGGCATCCAGATCGAGGAAGAACTGTCGTGACCATCAAAAAGGCACAGCAAAGACTTTACTTTCTGAGACTCCTCAAAAAGAACAATCTGTCTCAAAAACTGCTATCGCTGCTCAATAGAGAGTGTGCTGACATACTGCATGTGTGCGTGGTATGCCAGCCGCACGGTGGCAGAGAGGAACGCACTTCAGAGGGTCATAAAAACTGCCATGAAGATCACTGGCTGCTCTCTCCCCTCCCTAGATGAACAGTACAGTGCCAGGTGCCTCAAAAAGGCCCAAAAAATCATAAAGGACCCATCTCATCCTGGACATAAACTTTTTGAACTGATGCCCTCAGGCAGGAGATACAGGACGATAAAATGCCGGACAAACCGTTTTAAAAACACTTTTTACCCAAGAGCAACACAAGATAACAATAATGACTGTGCATGTGAGCTGTATGCTTGGTATTTTTATGTATTTTATGTATTTTTATCTATTTATCTATGTCAAGGGTGTCAAAGTCAAATACAAAGTGGGCCAAAATGTAAAACTTAACAAAGTCGCGGGCCAAGGTTGAACAAATTTAACCTTTCAATAGGGACCCAAACAAGTTTTGCATTGAATATTGAACAAGCGATGCTTATATAACTTTATAGTGACATGCAAAATTGAGTCTCAAATAATAATAATGGGGCGTCCGTGGCGAGTTTGTAGAACACGCGGTCAGGATAATCCATCCATGATTTTTGGGCTTCACGGTGGCAGAGGGGTTAGTGCGTCTGCCTCACAATACGAAGTTCCTGCAGTCCTGGGTTCAAATCCAGGCTCGGGATCTTTCTGTGTGGAGTTTGCATGTTCTCCCCGTGAATGCGTGGGTTCCCTCCGGGTACTCCGGCTTCCTCCCACTTCCAAAGACATGCACCTGGGGATAGGTTGATTGGCAACACTAAATTGGCCCTAGTGTGTGAATGTGAGTGTGAATGTTGTCCGTCAATCTGTGTTGGCCCTGCGATGAGGTGGCGACTTGTCCAGGGTGTACCCCGCCTTCCGCCCGATTGTAGCTGAGATAGGCACCAGCGCCCCCTGCGACCCCGAAAGGGAATAAGCGGTGGAAAATGGATGGATGGATAATAATAATGATTACAAAAATATCAATGGCATATCAAATAAAATGTAAATAAAAAATAATCCCTCTTTTCTGTTTGCAGCCTTCTGAGTTATATATCAATATTAACTTTTTCCACAGGCTAATATTTTTTTAAATAAAATAACAATGAATCTGGGTATTATCTTCGACCCAACTCTCTCCTTTGAGTCACACATTAAAAGCGTTACTAAAACGGCCTTCTTTCATCTCCGTAATATCGCTAAAATTCGCTCCATTTTGTCCACTAAAGACGCCGAGATCATTATCCATGCGTTTGTTACGTCTCGTCTCGATTACTGTAACGTATTATTTTCGGGTCTCCCCATGTCTAGCATTAAAAGATTACAGTTGGTACAAAATGCGGCTGCTAGACTTTTGACAAGAACAAGAAAGTTTGATCATATTACGCCTGTACTGGCTCACTTGCACTGGCTTCCTGTGCACTTAAGATGTGACTTTAAGGTTTTACTACTTACGTATAAAATACTACACGGTCTAGCTCCATCCTATCTTGCCGATTGTATTGTACCACATGTCCCGGCAAGAAATCTGCGTTCAAAGGACTCCGGCTTATTAGTGATTCCTAGAGCCCAAAAAAAGTCTGCGGGCTATAGAGCGTTTTCCGTTCGGGCTCCAGTACTCTGGAATGCCTTCCCGGTAACAGTTCGAGATGCTACCTCAGTAGAAGCATTTAAGTCTCACCTTAAAACTCATTTGTATACTCTAGCCTTTAAATAGACCTCCTTCTTAGACCAGTTGATCTGCCGCTTCTTTTCTTTCTCCTATGTCCCCCCCTCCCTTGTGGAGGGGGTCCGGTCCGATGACCATGGATGAAGTACTGGCTGTCCAGAGTCGAGACCCAGGATGGACCGCTCGTCGGGACCCAGGATGGACCGCTCACCTGTATCGATTGGGGACATCTCTACACTGCTGATCCGCCTCCGCTTGAGATGGTCTCCGGTGGACGGGACTCCCGCTGCTGTCTTGGATCCGCTTTGGACTGAACTCTCGCGGCTGTGTTGGAGCCACTATGGATTGAACTTTCGCAGCATCATGTTAGACCCGCTCGACATCCATTGCTTTCGGTCCCCTAGAGGTCGGGGTTGCCCACATCTGAGGTCCTCTCCAAGGTTTCTCATAGTCAGCATTGTTACTGGCGTCCCACTGGATGTGAATTCTCCCTGCCCACTGGGTGTGAGTTTTCCTTGCCCTTTTGTGGGTTCTTCCGAGGATGTTGTAGTCGTAATGATTTGTGCAGTCCTTTGAGACATTTGTGATTTGGGGCTATATAAATAAACATTGATTGATTGATTGATTGAATAAATCAACCATTCAGGCCTTTTTATTGCTCAATTTGCGACACACTGATCTAATCAGATATGCCCAAGCCAGATACCTCGCATCTTTTCTTGGATGCTAGTTCATTAATGTCGGGGCTCAGGTGGGCAGAGTTTGTAGGGAGGGTGTATATCGTAGCATCCCGGAAGAGTTAGTGCTGCAAGGGTTTCTGGGTGTTTGTTCTGTTTTTTTATGTTGTGTTATGGTGCAGATGTTCTCCCAAAATGTGTTTGCCATTCTTGTTTGGTGTGGGTTCACAGTGTGGCGCATATTTGTAACAGTGTTAAAGTTGTTTATGCGGCCACCCTCAGTGTGACCTGTATGACTGATGATCAAGTATGCTTTGCATTGACTTACGTGTGTGTAAAAGTCACATATAATATGTGACTGGGCCGGCACGCTGTTGGTAAGGAGGAAAGGCGTATTGTTGTACGGGTGGAAATCGGGAGAATGGTTGATTTTCGGGAGGGGCACTGAAATTCGGGAGTGTTCCGGTAAAATCGGGAGGGTTGGCACCGCCGCTGTATAATACCAGCGGGCCAGCTCTAACGTTAATTTGATATTGCCTTAAGGGCCAAATGAAACTACACGGTGGGCCAAATTTGGCCCGCGGGCCAGAGTTTGACACCCATGATCTATGTTCTTATGTAGGATTTTGCACTAAATTAGTTTGCATACAATTTCGTTGTACAATGACAATAAAGATGAATTCCATACTATTCTATTCTAAAACACACTTTTATTCACATTCTGTGATCTCCACCCTGCTATGGCATCCCATAATGCACCTGCTGTGAACCTGTTTCTATGTTTTATTTATTTATTTTGTATCCTGCTCTTTTGTGTTGTGTTGTGTTTGCTTGTTTTTCTTGTGTTATCTTTTAACCTGCCGATTGTAAAGCACTTTGGATACCCCTGTGATAAATTTTAAATGTGCTTTATAAATAAAG
This sequence comes from Nerophis ophidion, assembly GCF_033978795.1. Taxonomy (NCBI): domain Eukaryota; kingdom Metazoa; phylum Chordata; class Actinopteri; order Syngnathiformes; family Syngnathidae; genus Nerophis; species Nerophis ophidion. The sequence continues at coordinate 34,223,923 of NC_084629.1, read as the reverse complement.
TTGATTTGATTGAGAAAAAGAAGCAACTTATTGACGACAACGTCGGACTCGTGCAAAGCACTTTGGGTACATTTTTACCATATATGGAGATGTACGCAATCACAATTGGGAAAAAAAAACCTCATAAGTTGTGCAAATTCCAAACATTTTCTCAGACGTATGTTTTCATTTAACATTTCCCAGACTTTTGCAGGATCCCAAAGACACAAAAAAACAGGCAGCAACAGGGAAGAAAAAGTTGATTCTGCATAATCGGGCCTGATGAATGCTTACATTTGACTAAGACCATGTAGACGTCGATAGTGCAGATGGGCGGCTGGGGCAGACGCTCGCCTTTCTCCAGCAGGTCTGGGATATCCCTGGTCGAAATTCCGTCGTAGGGTTTTCCTCCAAAGGTCATCAGCTCCCAAATTGTTACCCCTGGAAGTGGCGTCATGGCCAGGAAGACAAGGAGAACGGGAGCAAATGCAAAGTTAAGAATGGTGTGAGCCACCAAGAGAGACATGAGAACATGGAACTGACTATGTAAACATAAAAAAAATATAATATAAACATATTAATGAATACTATCCTGTTCTTCGCATTTACTCAAAGGTTTTCATACATGCAACTCTCTTATGATTTGTGGCAATTATCGATTTAATCAATTAAAGGGGAACATTATCACAATTTCAAAAGGGTTAAAAACAATACAAAATCAGTTCCCAGTGGCTTGTTGTATTTTTTGAAGTTTTTTTCAGAATTTTACCGGTCTCGGAATATCCCTAAATAAAGCTTTAAAGTGCTTGATTTTCCCTATTTGCGATGCGACTATCCATTTCCCTGTGACGTCATACAGTGCTTCCAATGTAAACAAACAATAGCGAATACCACAGCAAGATATAGCGACATTAGCTCGGATTCATACTCGGATTTCAGCGACTTAAGCGATTAAACAGATTACGCATGTATTTAAACGGATGGTTGGAGTATGAAAGTATTGAAGAAGAAACTGAAGCTATTGAGCAAATAGCTATTGACGCTATTCATAGCCATACCATGGCCGAATAGCTGCGTTAGCATCGCCGGTAAAATGTGCGGACCAAACGATCAGGACTTTCGCATCTTTTGACACTGGAGCAACTTAAATCCGTCGATTGGTAAGTGTTTTTTTCGCATTAAATGTAGGTGGAAGGAAACGTAATATAGTTGCAAATGCATCTGCAGGTTATCCATACATCTCTGTACCATGTCTGCTTTAGCACCGCCGGTAAATTGCATGTTAGCATCGATTAGCGTAGCATGTTAGCATCGATTAGCTGGCAGTCAACATCAACAAAACTCACCTTTGTGATTTCGTTGACTTATCGTTGCAAATGCATCTGAAGGTTATCCATACATCTCTGTGCCATGTCTGTCATCACCGGTAAAATGTGGAAAAACACCAGCACATTCAATGGGGGTCTGGCGGGAGACACTTTGGCATCTTGGGGCCAGTGGTGCAACTTGAATCCCTCCCTGTTAGTGTTGTTACACCCTCCGACAACACACCGACGAGGCATGATGTCTCCAAGGTTCCAAAAAATAGTCAAAAAAACGGAAAATAACAGAGCTGAGACCCGGTGTTTTTAATGTGTTGAAAATGAAAAGGGCGGGTGTGTTACCTCGGCGTCGTCACATTCTGACGTCATCGCTTCCAGCGCGATTAACAGAAAGGCGTTTCATTCGCCAAAATTCACCCATTTAGAGTTCGGAAATCGGTTAAAAAAATATATGGTCTTTTTTCTGCACCATCAAGGTATATATTGACGCTTACATAGGTCTGGTGATAATGTTCCCCTTTAATCCAAATAACTGAATTCTCTGAAGGCAATCTTACCATAGCTCCAAACATCACTCTGGTGGGTAAACTTCCTGTAGTGGATACACTCCAGGGCCATCCACTTAATGGGCATCTGTCAAGGAGGACAATAACTCGTCAGATTAAATACATTTATCAGGAATGATTTGTTATGGACAGAATTTCTAGGCGCAGTCAAGGCGTTGAGGGGTTCCGGTTTGGTGACCGCAGGATTAGGTCTCTGCTTTCTGCAGATGATGTGGTCCTGATGGCTTCATCTGACCGGGATCTTCAGCTCTTATTGGATCGGTTTGCAGCCGAGTGTGAAGCGACCGGAAGGAGAATCAGCCCCTCCAAGTCCGAGTCCATGGTTCTTGCCCGGAAAAGGGTGGAATGCCATCTCCGGGTTGGGGAGGAGACACTGCCCCAAGTGGAGGAGTTCAAGTACCTAGGAGTCTTGTTCACGAGTGAGGGAAGAGTGGATCGTGAGATCGACAGGCGGATCGGTGCGGCGTCTTCAGTAATGCGGACGTTGTACCGATCCGTTGTGGTGAAGAAGGAGCTGAGCCGGAAGGCAAAGCTCTCAATTTACCGGTCGATCTACGTTCCCATCCTCACCTATGGTCATGAGCTTTGGGTCATGACCGAAAGGATAAGATCACGGGTACAAGCGGCCGAAATGAGTATCCTCCGCCGTGTGGCGGGGCTCTCCCTTAGAGATAGAGTGAGAAGCTCTGTCATCCGGCAGGAACTCAAAGTAAAGCCGCTGCTCCTCCACATCGAGAGGAGCCAGATGAGGTGGTTCGGGCATCTGGTCAGGATGCCACCCGAACGCCTCCCTAGGGAGGTGTTTAGGGCACGTCCAACCGGTAGGAGGCCACGGGGAAGACCCAGGACAGGTTGGGAAGACTATGTCTCCCGGCTGGCCTGGGAACGCCTCGGGATCCCCCGGGAAGAGCTAGACGAAGTGGCTGGAGAAAGGGAAGTCTGGGTTTCCCTGCTTAGGTTGTTGCCCCCACGACCCGACCTCGGATAAGCGGAAGAAGATAGATTGATTTGTTATGATGGATTACGTGTCACACCGCGGTGAGGGAAGTCTCGTGCGTTTTTCTGTCTTGTGATCTATGTGTTTTATTTTGAAAAGCTACCCTCTTGTTTCAGATCACATGTCCTTCCTCTTGTGTCACCAGTCTGACTCATCCTTGATTCCTGATTGTTTCCACCTGTTCCCCATCACTCCCACGTCCTATTTAAGCTCAGTTCTCCGTTTGTCCTTTGCCGGATCGTCTCGTCTATCGTGCCTTCTAGCGTCCAAGTCCATGTCCTTGATCACCTCCTTGCCTTGCTCCTGTTTTTTCTTGTTCTCCTTCATTTTTGATCATAGCAGTTATTTTTTTGCTGAAATTTTGAGTTGACCTATTTCCTTCTTCGAGCGTCCTTAGTTTTCCTTCGTCGACCTAATTGATGAGTTTTTTGTTATTCTAAATTTCGTTTAATTTCCTCATTGATTGAGTGATTTTTTTGTTCATTCATAGATATTGTATTTGTATATATTATTACAGTTTATTTTTCCTCCTGTTGGAGCGCTTTTTGTTCATTCTTCTTGATATTCTATTTTTGGTAGGTTATTTTCTTAAGGTAGTATTCCTCTTTATTTTTTGGAGTGATTTTTGAGTTAAGTGTTTATCCTCAGAATTATTTTTCCATACGTTGTATATATTTTTGTGAAATACTTTTTTAAAAAGTTATTTCAAAATAAAAGCTGTTATTTATTGGAACCTTCCTCTCTGCATCTGGGTCCTCTTATTTCCAAGTCGTAACATTACGTTCATGATGTAACAGGAAATGTACTGCATATAGAAATACTGCAAGGGAGTAGAGGTGTCCGATAATTTCTTTTTTGCCCATATCCGATATTCCGATATCAACCGATACCGATATATACAGTTGAAGAATTAACACATTATTATGCCTAATTTTGTTGTGATGCTCCGCTGGATACATTAAACAATGTAACAAGGTTTTCCAAAATATATCAACTCAAGTTATGAAAAAAAAATGCCAACATGGCACTGCCATATTTATTATTGAAGTCACAAAGTGCTTTATTTTTTTTTAACATGCCTCAAAACAGCAGCTTGGAATTTGGGACATCCTCTCCCTGAGATAATCCTGATATCCACTACAAATATGAGAAATACTATACTTTGACTTTCACAAAGTCTAAGTCTAAGTTTAAGAAAATGCATTATTCTCTATTTTTGTTTAAACATGCCTCAAAACAACAGCTAAAAAAACAATGAAGGCACAAAGCTTCAGTCCAGACTATACTAGAGTAATAAAGTAAACAATAACATTAGTGCAAGGCTGCCCGGCATACTGTATAACAGGAAATTATGAACTGGGCTCAATCTGCCCTATTTATATGAGTAACAAAAAATGTGCTGCAAGCTGGTGGTGAGTGCTTGAAGTGGCCCAGCAGTCAGCCAGAGCTTCTGAAAAGCTGCGTTAAGACAGGGTACATCCGCTCACTGCAAGCTGCTTTTGGTGTTTGCTTTTCATCCATCTTCCGCTTGTGAGGCAGACGCACTGATGGTGTGTTTGATGGAGAAGCAGCTGGAAGAAAATACTGTAGAATCCCCTCTCCAAGATAAACGTAGTACACTGCTATTAGATTACTTCATAGAAACCACTACTAAATGAGTCAAGAATGTTAAATGACATAATTGCAGACATTTATCCATGAAAACATGGTTACGCAGCTGGAAGAAAATACTGTAGAATCCCCTCTCCAAGAGATATGCAGTATATTATTACTACATTACTTCATTAAAAACTACTACTGAATGAGTTAAGAATGTGAAATGATTAACATCACAGACTTGTATCCATGAAAATATGGAGAAGCTGCTGCTGGTGTGTTTGACGGAGAAGCAGCTGAAAGAAAATACTGTAGAATCCCCTCTCCAAGATAAATGCAGTACATTATTACATTACTACATAAAAATTACTACTGAATAAGTTACGAATGTTAAATGACTAACTTGCAGACATGTATCCATGAAAATATAGAGAAGCTGCTGATGGTGTGTTTGACGGAGAAGCAGCTGAAAGAAAATACTGTAGAATCCCCTCTCCAAGATAAACGCAGTACACTGCTATTACATTACTTCATAGAAACCACTACTAAATGAGTTAAGAGTGTTAAATGACCTAATTGCAGAATGTATACATGAAAATATGGAGAAGCATCTGAAAGAAAATCCTGCAGAATCCGTTTTCTAAGATAAGTGCAGTACATTTTTACTACATTACTTCATAAAAACTACTATTGAATGAGTTACGAATGTTAAATGACAAAATTACAGACTTGTATCCAATGAAAATATAGAAAAGCTGCTGATTGTGTGTTTGACAGAGAAGCAGCGGGAAGAAAAAGCTGTAGAATCCCGTCTCCAATATAAACACAGTACACTGCTATTACATTACGTCATTGAAATTACTACTAAATGTGTTACGGATGTTAAATTACTAAATTGCAGACATTTATCCATGAAAATATGGGGAAGCATCTAAAAGAAAATACTGCAGAATCCGCTTTCCAAGATAAGTGCAGTACATTTTTACTACATTACTTCATAAAAACTACTGCTGAATGAGTTACGAATGTTAAATGACGAAATTACAGACTTATATCCAATGAAAATATGGAGAAGCTGCTGATGGTGTGTTTGACGGAGAAGCAGCTGGAAGAAAATACTGTAGAATCCCCTCTCCAAGATAAATGCAGTACATTATTACATTACTTCATAAAAAATACTACTGAATAAGTTACAAATGTTAAATGACTAACTTGCAGACATGTATGCATGAAAATATGGAGAAGCTGCTGATGGTGTGTTTGACGGAGAAGCAGCTGGAAGAATATACCAATGTGGTTGGGGGTGGTGGCAGCGGGATGGGGGGGGGGGGTGTATATTGTAGCGTCCCGGAAGCGTTGGTGCTGCAAGGGATTCTGTTGTGTTTATGTTGTGCTACGGTGCGGATGTTCTCCCGAAATGTGTTTGTCATTCTTGGTTGGTGTGGGTTCACAGTGTGGCGCATATTTGTAAAAGTGTTAAAATTGTTTTCTCCGCCCACCATCAGTGTGACCTGTATGGCTGTTGACCAAGTATGCAATGCATTTACTTGTGTGTGTGAAAAGCCGTAGATACAGTACAGCAATGACACGTCACAATTAACGGTGGCTATTTATCTGAAGCCTCCCGCGTCAACTAAAGGAGCATCGATGTTGCATCGTGTTCGCGAACTACGCTTCACTAATCTCTCTTCATTATCGTGGCCGCCTTGCTTGCCCCCGTCTCGGCTGCCAGAAAAAAATTACAAGCTGTCGCTGATGAGCTACAAGGTGCAACATGACCTCGCTTGGAGCTGCGTTACTGACCTCCTTGTTCCTCCCTCCACCTACAGACCACTAACCGTGCTCATATCTCAGCTCGCCAACCAAAAAAAAAAAAAAAAGTGACATCCCATTTAGAGTCTAACCCTGTGGAATCTTCTTGCTTTGCTGAAAACTCTTCTGTATTTAACTCAGTAGCCTAGTGGTTAGAGTGTCCGGCAGGTTATCTGTTCAAAGTCATACCAAAGACTATAAAAATGGGACCCATTACCTCCCTGCTTGGCACTCAGCATCTAAAGTTGGAATTGGGGGTTAAATCACCAAAAATAAAACCCGGGCGCGGCCACTACTGCTGCTCACTGCTCCCCTCACCTCCAAGGGGGTGATCAAGGATGATGGGTCAAATGTAGAGAAATAATTTCGCTACACCTAGTGTGTGTGTGACAATCATTGCCACTTTAACTTTAATATGATGTCGGTCCACCTTTTGCAGCTATTAACAACTCTTCTAGGAAGGCTGTCCACAAGGTTGCAAAGTGCGTTTATAGGAATTTCCCACCATTCTTCCACAAGCGCATTGGTGAGGTCACACACTGATGTTGCTGGCTCTCAGTCTCCGTTCTAATTCATCCCAAACGTTTTTCTATTGAGTTCAGGTCAGGACTCTGTGCAGGCCAGTCAAGTTCATCCACACCAGACTCTGTCATTCATGTCTTTGTGGACCCTGCTTTGGGCACTAGTGCACACAGTGTGTGTGTGGGTCCTGCCTACAGGGTGTTGGGATGCGTCTAGTGCAGTAGTTAGATGGAAGGTTGCTGCTGCTCACTGCTCCCCTTACCTCCCAGGGGGTGATCAAGGGTTATGGGTCCTTATTGCGAGGATTGTTCTTCCGGGATGCAATCTGACTTTTCCGGACAAGGGTAGCCGGTAGGAACATATTTAATTATTTACTAACATTTAACGAAGTACAAATAAAACAAAACACAACCCAAAGGTAAGCGTGCCGATCACACACTCAAGCTATGCCAAAAACTTAGAACATTAAACTATGGACATGAAAACAACTAACCAAACTATGAAGTAGAACAAACAAAACTTACTGTGGTATGAAACAAATAACTAGCAAAACTTTGAATCGGACATGGAAAGAGCAACATAAACTGTGGCATCGCATGAAAACAAGCATTAACTGCAATAAACTGAGCAATGTCGCCAGCCCGACTCCCTGGCGACGACAGGCTTAAATAATAGTCTCTTGATTAGAGACATGTGTGACTTGAACGCAAGAGGCAGGTGTCATGAAAACTAAAACAAACAAGGGTGCACAAAAATAGGAACTAACTGAGTCTTAATCTAACAGAAAATAACAAAAAACAGGATCCGGACCACGGATCATGACAGAAATAAAATGACTACTTCCACACTGCAAAAAGTCAGTGTTCAGAAACAAGAAAACAACGTACAAAAATGAGGGGTATTTTATTTGAACTAATCAAAATTATCTGCAAATAGAACAAGACGTTTTGGCTTGTCAAAACTTTCTAAAACAAGTAAATTAGCTAACCTCAATCAACCCCAAAAATACCTTAAAATAAGTATATTCTCACTAATAACAAGTGTACTTTTCTTGGTAGAAAAACACAAATATGAGACCTTTTTACTAAATATGTTGAAAAATATTCTTCAATGAAGTAAAATGGTAGTGCCATTATCTTGACATAATGATAAGCGCTTGGCATTACATTTTTTCGAACCAGCAAACTTATGCCAAAAACAGTCCGGCCCCCGGCCCAAAAAATGTTTTGTCATTTTGAAGAATTCATCTGGATGTGCATGAACTATTTCTGTTCAAAATTGGAATCGCACATGGGACGAGCAACATGAACTGTGGCATCGCATGAAAAGAGCATGAAACTATGGCATGAACCGAGCAATGTCGCCAGCCCGACTCACTTGCAGAGCACGTTGCTGGTTATAGGCACTGCAAAAACTGAAAACTAAGAAAGATGAAATATCTCAAATAAGGCTGATATTTGCTTATTTTCTGTCTGATAAGATCATTCTTCTCACTAAGCAGATTTTATATTAGAGTGGTTTACTTGTTTTAATATACCTATTTTAACCTCCCTCTTGTGTTAGCTTTATGTGACCATCTCTTATGTAAATGGGTCGGTTTTGACCCGTCTTAAATCAACTGTGAAATACACTAAAAACAATTATCTATCATCCAATTTGTTTCTCATCTCGTGGTTACCTTGTTAGGCTTTCTAATTCATGAAAATCTTGGTTTTAATATTTTCAGTGTGGGCCATTGGGTCTTTTTTTGTCAGTACACACCTCAATTTCAATTAAAAAATGGTAAAATTGGTAAGATTGGTAAAAATGGTAAAATTGGTAAAATGGTAAAATTAACCTCAAAAGAATGGTATACATAAATAAAAGCTTTTTGTGTTACCTGACTGTTACTGAGGGGTATTAGAACATAAAATATATTTGTTTTATTTTTATTTTTTCATTTCGACCTCACATGTCTGAACATGTTTGTTTTTGTACTGGATAAAAAGGTAAAATGAGAATCCCCAAAAGATCACATGATTGGTAGAGTTCAGTTTAGGCTCTAATTATTGCTTGATAATCTTATTTTTATAAACTGGGTCCAAACCGACCCTAACAACACCAAGGTCATAATTTCAACCAAAGCATTTCATAATTTTACTGCCAAAAAAAAAAAAAAAATTAATTTTGTTGAAATAGAGGTTCCTAACACAGTCAAAAGCCTTGATGAAAAATAAATAAATATCCATCCATCCATTTTCTACCGCTTATTCCCTTTTGGGGTCGATATGTGGTTGTTTTATGCATTTAAAAACTAAAACGGGTCGGTGACATATAATTTTGCTTGGTTCAAGTAAAATGCCCTTCGTTTTTTTATTTTTTTTAACTTTTTTTTTTAACACTGACTTTTTACAGTGTGTCAGTGAAAACTATGAATGACCTTGATTTTGACTGGGCACTGAAACTGGACTCTACACATGACTGGAAAATATTGATGAGTACATTAACAACCTGGACTATATGCAATAATTAGACTTTTGTCTTGGGTTACTAAAAATATACTCGATTTATTAACGCCTCTAATTAAATCGTTAAGAACTTACACATATCAGTTTTTATTTAAAGCCACTATGACATTTACACAGAGTATCCAGTATCTGTTTTCATCTTTATATACCCTTTTCTGCAAGGTGTGGAGGAATGCATAAGTCTATGTTTCAAGAGTTCTTCCTTTATTCATAGTAGTGTTTAAAGCAGCTGGTCCATCCATCCATCCATCATCTTCCGCTTATCCGAGGTCGGGTCGCGGGGGCAGCAGCCTAAGCAGGGAAGCCCAGACTTCCCTCTCCCCAGCCACTTTGTCCAGCTCTTCCCGGGGATCCCGAGGCGTTCCCAGGCCAGCCGGGAGACATAGTCTTCCCAACGTGTCCCCAGCCGGGAGACATAGTCTTCCCAACGTGTCCTGGGTCTTCCCCGTGGCCTCCTACCGGTTGGGTGTGCCCTAAACACCTCCCTAGGAAGGCGTTCGGGTGGCATCCTGACCAGATGCCCGAGCCACCTCATCTGGCTCCTCTCGATGTGGAGGAGCAGCGGCTTTACTTTTAGTTCCTCCCGGATGGCAGAGCTTCTCACCCTATCTCTAAGGGAGAGCCCCGCCACACGGCGGAGGAAACTCATTTCGGCCACTTGTACCCGTGATCTTATCCTTTCGGTCATGACCCAAAGCTCATGACCATAGGTGAGGATGGGAACGTAGATCGACCGGTAAATTGAGAGCTTTGCCTTCCAGCTCAGCTCCTTCTTCTCCACAACGGATCGATACAACGTCCGCATTACTGAAGACGCCGCACCGATCCGCCTGTCGGTCTCACGATCCACTCTTCCCCCACTCGTGAACAAGACTCCTAGGTACTTGAACTCCTCCACTTGAGGCAAGGTTTCCTCCCCAACCCGGAGATGGCACTCCACCCTTTTCCGGGCGAGAACCATGGACTCGGACATGGAGGTGCTGGTTCTCATTCCGGTCGCTTCACACTTGGCTGCGAACCGATCCAGTGAGAGCTGACGATCCCGGCCAGATGAAGCCATCAGGACCACATCATCTGCAAAAAGCAGAGACCTAATCCCGCGGCCACCAAACCGGAACCCCTCAACGCCTTGACTGCATCTAGAAATTCTGTCCATAAAAGTTATGACCAGAATCGGTGACAAAGGACAGCCTTGGCGGAGTCCAACCCTCACTGGAAACGTGGCCGACTTACTGCCAGCAGTGCGGACCAAGCTCTGGCACTGATCATACAGGGAGCGGACCGACACAATAAGACAGTCCGATACCCCATACTCTCTGAACACTCCCCACAGGACTTCCCGAGGGATATGGTCGAATGCCTTCTCCAAGTCCACAAAGCACATGTAGACTGGTTGGGCAAACTCCCATGCACCCTCAAGAACCCTGCCGAGAGTATAGACAATAGAGTATAAAGCAGCTGGTATTTTTTTTCATTTGTACTCTGTATGCTTGTCTTTCTTTGTCTGCAGATGTCTGTGTTTTGCCTTAGGAATTGCAATGTGGGAGTTGGAGTACTCCCCTTTTATCTTATCTCTATTAGAATAATGAGGCTGTATTCCTTTCTGGACAGAGTGGGGACTGTTTTCTTATTCAATAAGTTGTCTCTTCCCGTTTGATTTTCAGACCGCTTCGAAATGCGAATTAACGGACTGTAGGACTGGTCTCCTAAAGCTTTGGTAAAACTTGATAATATTCCTATTCTGTCCTGATGGTCCTTCTTACTCAGCATATATGTCATCTAAAGAACTTGGGATTGACCGGTGACTTTAATTCCCTGAGAGGGAAGACTGTTCAGACGCAACGAAGGCAATCCTGACACACACGGGTATCATAATATAGCAGCACTTTGTGTCTTTGGTCTATGCAGTGGAGTTGCAAAAAGACATCTCTTTGATAAAGTTTTGGCATATTAGCACACAAAAAGTGGAGCTTTACTGTAAAGCAGGAGTCTCAGACACGCGGCCCGTGGGCCAATTGCAGCCCAGAAGACGCAAGTTTTATATGAATGACGCTTGACAGCGTTGTGTGCGGAGCTGCAGTAATCTACCAATCCCGGCGTGGTATTTGGCTCTCGAGGGCCGAACCTTGACGTCACTTGCGTGATGCAAGCAGAGAAACGTTTTGCTGCTTTTCCACTAAACCAGCACACGCTCTTCCTTCCTCTCTCACTCGCCCGCCTGGCGGTGGTTTGGCTTCTCGCGGGAATATGTTCCACATTTATGCGGCAAAATCGTTGCTATAAAAAGTAGCACCCCTGCTAATGTAGCATCATTTGAAAAGTCACCCGCTAAAGATTGCTTGAAACTCCGCATTTTAACATCCCCTGCCGGTGCCACATCAAATAAATGCCGAAGCAACAATTTCCACATCAACAAGTATGAACAAAATAGTCAACACCAGAAGGAGATAACGTCCGTAGTAACCTACCACATAGCGAAGGACATACACTATTTTGATTTCCCTATTATGCAGCTCTTTTTTTTTTTAATATTTTGTGTGACATCATGCACAAAAGTGCACTTTATTTGTTTTAAACTATTGTAGTTGTGTTTTGTACAAAAAGCGCACTTTAATTTAGTGTTGTTTTGATTCGTCATCTTAGTGACATCATGCACAAAAGTGCACTAATAGCTTGTTTTGAAATGTCGCTGACAATCTTGCACTTTCTGTTTTGGAAATGACATGAATGTTTGTGCCACTGCTTAATAACTGTTTAATAAATGGCTAAGGCAGGGGTGTCAAACTCGAATACAGAGTGGGCCAAAATTTAAAACTGAACGAAGCCGCGGGCCGAGGTTGAACAAATTAATCCTTTAATAGGGACCCAAACAAGTTTTGCATTGAATATTGACCTAGCAAGGCTTATATAACTTTATAGTGACATGCAAAATCGATTTTTAAATAAAAACAATTAAAAAATATCAATGGCGTATCAAATACAATAAAAATACAAATTGAATGCCTCTTTTCGGCGGCGGGTTTGAGTTGGGGCGGGGTTTGGTGGTAGCGGGGGTGTATATTGTAGCATCTTGGAAGAGTTAGTGATGCAAGGGATTCTGGGTATTTGTTCGGTTGTGTTTATGTTGTGTTGCGGATGTTCTCCCGAAATGTGTTTGTCATTCTTGTTTGATGTGGGTTCACAGTGTGGCGTATATTTGTAACAGTGTTAAAGTTGTTTATACGGCCACCCTCAGTGTGAACTGTATGGCTGTTGACCAAGTATGCTTTGCATACACTTGTGTGTGTGTATGAGCCGCATATATTATGTGAGTGGGCCGGCACGCTGTTTGTATGGAGGAAAAGCGGACGTGAAATTCGGGAGGGGCACTGAACTTCGGGAGTCTCCCGGGAAAATCAGGAGGGTTGACGAGTATGAGTATTAGTGGGGAATGCGGTGTTACAGCCGCGGGCCAGCTCTAATGTTAATTTGATATTGCCTCAAGGGCCAAATGAAATTACACAGTGGGCCAAATTTGGCCTGCAGGCCAGAGTTTGACACCCATGGGCTAAGGCAACATTTGGAGATATATATGGTGTATCATGACCTGGCCTAAAAATATTGAGATATTAATAAAAGGCCATATCCCCCAGCCCTACATCAAAAACTGCAGCATTACCCAAAGGTAGACTGACTGAGTCTGCTCTGAGTGCCTGTTTCCTCGCCAAGTATTTGAGGTATCAAAACATCAAGCTCGGTATCCGTCCCTCCCTTCTTAGTATTTTACATAATACATGGATTTGTTCACTTCTGCTCTAGATGATGTGGTTTAGAACAGACCAGTTCTCATAGTCATCCTACTGGGTTGTGAGTTTTTCCTTGCCCTTATGTGGTCTCTGAACTAAGGATGCCGTTGTGGCTTGTGCAGCCCTTTGAGACACTTGTGATTTAGGGCTATATAAATAAACATTGATTGATTGATTCGGGTTCACATTGCATTATTACAAAAACCAGTGAAGTAAATGGTATATAAAAACAGAATATAAGGATTTGCAAATACTTTTCAACCTATAATCAATTGAATACACTGCAAAGTCTATTCAATTGGATTGTTATAGGCGCAAAGTTCAAAAGCCAACAACTGTGATGGTATGGGGGTGTATTCGTGCCCAAGGCATGGGTAACTTACACATCTGTGAAGGCACCATTAATGCTGAAAGGTACATACAGTTTTTGGAGCAACATATGTTGTCATCCAAGCAACGTTATCATGGACGCCCCTGCTTATTTCAGCAAGACAATGCCAAGTAAGATTCTGAATGTGTTACAACAGCGAGGCTTCGAAGTAAAAGAGAGCGGGCACTAGACTGGCCTGCCTGTAGTCCAGACCTGTCTCCCATCAAAAATGTTTGGCGCATTATGAAGCCTAAAATTCAACAAAGGAGACCTGATGGACAACTTAAGCTGGAAGTCAAGCCAGAATGGGAAAGAATTCCACCTGAAAAGCTTCAAAAATGTGTTTCCTCAGTTCCAGAACAGCTACTGAGTGTTGTTAAAAGGAAAGGCCATGTAACACAGTGGTAAAAATGCCCCTGTGCCAACTTTTTTGCAACGTGTTGCTATTAAATTCTTAGTTAATGATTATTTGCACAAAAAAATAAAAATAATTTCTCAGTTCAAACATTAAATATCTTGTCTTTGCAGTCTAGTCAATTGAATATAAGTTGAAAAAGATTAGCAAATCGTTGTATTCTGTTTTTATTTACCATTCATGTGGCATTAAACACGCTCACTGCGGCGATACAGATGATGTTGTTGGATTACCTTGTGCAAACTACCATGAATTGATTAACGTGGACCCTGACTTAAACAAGTTGAAAAACTTATTCGGGTGTTACCATTTAGTGGTCAATTGTACGGAATATGCACTGTACTGTGCAATCTACTAATAAAAGTATCAATCATTCAAACGACAAGTGTTTACCACCATTTTACCTTGCCTCCGTCGGCGTTATATTCCTTCTCGTTGACGTCGAGCAGGCGGGCCAGGCCAAAGTCGGTGATCTTGATGTGGTTGGGAGATTTCACCAGGACGTTGCGAGCCGCCAGATCCCTGTGGACCAGCCGGCGCTCCTCCAAATACATCATCCCCTGCAACACACATAAACACAAGCCAGGCTGACTCTTGTTCAACATCGCTGCCCTCGTCGGCGTAAACCACCGCCAAGACCCAATTAGGTCCTTCGTACTCTTGTAGTCGTCATTACTGCCATGCTGGTATTTTCCCTCTAAATTCCCATCAGTCAACAAAGGGACGGTGGAAAAGCCCTTTTCATTGTGAAACCGCAACGACAACAGGAATTTCAATTAAAACTGAATCCATGCGAACAGGAAACCCATTTTAAGGATTTTTATCTCATTAATAATCCAAAATCCTTCTTGCCTAACACTGTCCCGGCTAATGTGTTCATCAAAAACTATAATCTGCCTTGTAAAGGTTAACAACAAAAAATGCACTTGATATTCGCTACACTGCAAAAAATGAAATCTAAGTAAGATGAAATATCTCAAATAAAGGTGATATTTTCTTATTTTCTGTCTGATAAGACACTTCTCCTAACTAAGCAAATTTTATGTTAGAGTGTTTTACTTGTTTTAAGTGTTTTGGTCCTAAATGATTTCAGTAAAATATTACAGCTTGTTGCTGAGATTTCATGACTTATGTTGAGTAAAACGTGCTTGAAACGAGAATATCAACTGTTGCAAAGCTGTGTCGTCAACACTCACAAGTATAAAAGTACTTTTTTTTAAAGAAAGGATTTCTTATTTTAAGCATAAAAAAAAGAAAAATCATGATTTTCACACAATTGTGTCTCATAATTACAACTGATGACAGCCAAATGGACTTTGCTGTGTTGTTTTCAATTAAACAATACAACATAGGTACTAATATAGTAGTACAGTTGGCACAGTCCAGAAAACTGACAGTCAATATTTCAACATTTAACATGAGACATTTCTACAAATTTTGAAAAGAAGTAGTCAATGTACATTCAAAAACAATTATATATATATATATATATATATATATATATATATATATATATATATATATATATATATATATATATATATATATATATATATATGAACAAGGAAGTACACACAAACTCAAAAGTCCAAACAGCAAACGATCCGAGTAGTGGATCGCAACATGACCACCCCCTCAAGGGACAGATCCCAGATGTCCGACAAAACTATGTAGCCTTGTGCTCGCCTGGTACTGTAACGTCTTCGTGGCATCGTGATGCAAGTAGAGCTCTTCCTGGATGCAGTTCGGGCTCGGACACAGCGTACAGGTAAGATTTATTAAAACTAAAAAAAAGTCGCCATGGTGACAAATATATATATATATACATATATATATATATATATATATATATATATATATATATATATATATATATATATATATATATATATATATACATATTGCTCTTTTTATCTTTGGTATGAACATTATTATGTAAACTCAAAGTTGTATTTTTTTTTAAATTATTTGATCATGTTGTACTGCATTGTAATTTTTTCGTTTTGTGATTGTGTGATGTTTTTAAGCCCGGATACCAGGAAGAATAGTCTCCACAGCGGTGTAGACTAATGGTGATCCTTAATAAACTAAATAAACCATTACTAATAACATACATGTGTGGGAGAGCATAAACAACAAGCCGGGTGTGCTCATCGTGTCTCTTCAAGCAGAACAAAGGACAAAGATAGTGTTTTGAAAGGCGTTCGATTCTGCTTAAAAGGTGGAAAATATTCCTTTTAACAGTGCTAGATGTGGCCTCAAAACAAATGTTGTCTGAGTCATGAAATAAAACCTCCTACATACTCATAAAGACCTATAAATATTCACCATTTTCAGTGAGAAACCAAACAAAAATCTTTGAGGAAGAGTTTTCACAGCAGTGCCAATGTTTTAAACCAGGGGTGTCAAACTCAAATACAAAGTGGGCCAAAATGTAAAACTGAACAAAGTCGCGGGCCAAGGTTGAACGAATTAACCTTTTAATAGGGACCCAAACAAGTTTTGCATTGAATATTGAACAAGCAAGGCTTATATAACTTTATAGTGACATGCAAAATCCAGTTTTAAATAATAATAATAACAAAATATCAATGGAATATATATATATATATATATATATATATATATATTTATACATTTATATATGTATAAATGTATGTACGGTAAAATACCAGCGCAGACAGAGAGAGAACAGAGCTATCGAGAGTTTGAAGCTGTCTCCCAAATGTTTGCTCGTCTTCTCATGCTTTCGTCCACACAGCTGACTGAGCCTTGGTAGGAATCGAAACTGAAAGTTAACATGATGTGTGTGCCGAGCAAAGACACCTCCTCCGTCACTCACTTTTAAGGCTGGTATTATATGACACTATCGCCATCACAGTGGGTTTTAAGACTAAACTAAGAGGAGGAGTATTGCAGAAAGAGACTATTCCAGATTGTACCTAATGTCATGACTGGTTTTATTTATTGACTATTTTATTGATTATGGGACAAGCAGTAGAAGATGGATGGATGGTACTTTTTTGTCACTTATTGTTTGTCCTTGGTACACTTATGTGTATATTTTAGGAAATTGGTTATTTGTTGTATTTTAAAAAAAAAAAAAAAAAAAAAAAAAAAAATATATATATATATATATATATATATATATATAATTACATAACATGTAATGGTGGTTCTTTGGTCAAAATATGGCATATTTTTTGAAAAAAAAAAGAAATAATAATAATATATATATGTATATATATATATATATATATATATATATGTATATATATATATATATATATATATATATATATATATATATATATATATATACATATATATATATATATATATATATACATATATATATATATATATATATATATATATATATACTGTATATATATATATATATTTATATACTGTATATATATATATATATATATATATATACACAGGTGCTGGTCATATTATTAAAATATCATGAAAAAGTTGATTTATTTCATTAATTCCATTTAGAAAGTCAAACTTGTAGAATGTATACATTCATTCCAAACAGACTGATACATTTCAAGTGTTTTTTGCCAAAAAGGAGAGGATTATAGCTGACAAGCAATGAAAACCCTAAATTCAACATCCCAGAAAATCAGAATACGGTGAAAAGGTCAGATATTGAAGACACCTGGTGCCACACTCTAATTAGCTAACTAACTCAAAACACCTGGAAAAGCCTTTAAATGGTCTCTCGTTTTGATTCTGTATGACACACAATCATGGGGAAGACTGCTGACTTGACAACTGTCCAAAAGATGACCATTGATACTTTAAAGAAGGAGGGCAAGACACAAAAGGTCATTGCCAAAGAGGTTGGATGTTCCCAGAGCTCTGTGTCCAAGCACATTTATAGAGAGGCAAAGGGAAGACAAAGATGTGGTAGAAAAAAGTGTACAAGCACGAGGGATAACCGCGCCCTGGAGAGGATTGTCAAACAAAACCGATTCAAAAATTTGGGGGAGATCCACAAAGAGTGGACTGCAGCTGAAGTCACTGGTTCAAGAACCACCACGCACCGATGTATGCAAGATATTGGCTTCAGCTGTCGCATTCCTTGTGTAAAGCCACTCTTGAATAAGAGACAACGTCAAAAGCGTTTCGCCTGGGCTCAAGACAAAAAGGACTGGACTGCTGCTGAGTGCTCCAAAGTTGTGTTTTCAGATTAAAGTAAATTTTGTATCTCCTTTGGATATCACGGTCCCAGAGTCTGTAGGAAGACAGGAGAGGCACAGAATCCACGTTGCCTGAAGTTCAGTGTCAAATTTCCACAATGGGTAATGGTCTGGGGTGCCATGTCATCTGCTGGTGTTGGTCCACTGTGTTTCCTGAGGTCTAGGGTCAATGCAGCAGTCTACCAAGAAGTTTTAGAACACTTTATGCTGTCTGCCGCCGACCATTTTTATGGAGGTGAAGATTTCATTTTCCAACATGACTTGGCACCTGCACACAGTGCCAAATCTAACAGTACCTGCTTTAAGGACCATGGTATCCCTGTTCTTGATTGGTCTGCAAACTCACCTGACCTTAACCCCATAGAAAAGCTATGGGGTATTGTGAAGCGGAAGATGCCAGATGCCAGACCCAACAATGCTGAAGAGCTGAAGGCCACTATTAAAGCAACCTGGGCTCTCATAACACCTGAGGAGTGCAACAGACTGGTGGACTCCATGCCACGCTGTATTGCTGCAGCATTTCAGGGGAAAAGAGCTGCAACTAAGTATTGATTGTCGTACATGCTGAAACTTTCCATGTTCATACTTTTCAGTTGGCCCACATTTCTAAAAAATATTTGTTGGTACTAGTCGTAGCTAATATTCTAATTTTCTGAGATACTGAATTTGGGATTTTCAGTAATTGTCAGTACTAATCATCAAAATTTAAAGAAATGAACATTTCAAATATATCACTATGTGTGTAATGAATCTATATAATATGTAAGTTTCACGTTCTGAATATAATTACTGAAATAAATCAACTTTTTCATGATATTCGAATAATATGACCAACACCTGTATATGTATATATATATATATATATATATATATATATATATATATATATATCCTCTCTGAGCTGCCACCTTACCGTGGTAGAGGAGTTTGCATGTCCCAAAGATCCTAGTAGCTATGTTGTCCGGGGGCTCACCACCCATAGCAGGGGCCATAGAGGTCGGGTGCAATGTGAGCTAGGCGGCAGCCGAAGGCAGGGCACTTGGCGGTCTGATCCTCGGCTACATAAGGTCGCTCTTGGGTCGTGGAACATCACCTCACTGGCGGGGGAGGGGGAAGGAGCCTGAGCTAGTGCGCGAAGTAGAGAAATTCCGTCTGGATGTAGTCGGACTCACTTCGACGCACAGCAAGGGCTCTGGAACCACTTCTCTAGAAAAGGGCTGGACTCTGTTTCAATCTGGCGTGGCCGGCAGTGAGAGGCGACGGGCTGGGGTGGCAATTCTCGTTGCCCCCCGGCTCAAAGCCTGCACGTTGGAGTTCAAACCAGTGGACGAAAGGGTAGCCTCCCTCCGCCTTCGGGTGGGGGTACAGGTCCTGACTGTTGTTTGTGCTTACGCACGAAACTACAGTTCGGAGTACCCACCCATTTTGGGTACACCCGAGGGAGTACTGGAGAGTGCTCCCCCGGGTGATTCCCTTGTTCTGCTGGGGGACTATAACGCTCATGTTGGTAACGACAGTGAAACCTGGAGAGGCGTGATTGGGAAGAATGGCCGCCCGGATCCGAACCCGAGTGGTGTTTTGTTATTGGACTTTTGTGCTTGTCACAGTTTGTCCATAACAAACACCATTTTCAAACATAAGGGTGTCCATATGTGCACTTGGCACCAGGACACCCTAGGCCGCAGTTCCATGATCGACTTTGTAGTTGTGTCATCGGATTTGCGGCCTCATATTTTGGACACTCGGGTAAAGAGAGGGGCGGAGCTTTCTACCGATCACCACCTGGTGGTGAGTTGGCTGCGATGGTGGGGGAGGATGCCGGACAGGCTTGGCAGGCCCAAACGCATTGTGAGGGTTTGCTGGGAACGTCTGGCAGAGTATCCTGTCAGAGAAAGTTTCAATTCCCACCTCCGGAGGAACTTTGAACATGTCACGAGGGAGGTGCTGGACATTGAGTCCGAGTGGACCATGTTCCGCACCTCTATTGTCGAGGCGGATGATCGGCGTTGTGGCCGCAAGGAAGTTGGTGCTTGTCGTGGCGGTAATCCTAGAACCCGCTGGTGGACACCAGCGGTGAGGGATGCCGTCAAGCTGAAGAAGGAGTCCTATCAGGTTCTTTTGGCTCATTAGACTCCAAAGGCAGTGGACCGGTACCGACAGGCCAAGCGATGTGCAGCTTCAGCGGTCGCAGAGGCAAAAACTCGGACATGAGAAGAGTATGGGGGAGCGATGGAAAATGACTTCCGGATGGCTTCGAAGCGATTCTGGACTACCGTCCGCCGCCTCAGGAAGGGGATGCAGTGCACTGTCAGCACCGTGTATGGTGCGGATGGTGTTCTGCTGACCTCAACTGCGGATGTTGTAGATAGGTGGAAGGAATACTTCGAAGACCTCCTCAATCCCACCAACACGTCTTCCTACGAGGAAGAAGTGCCTGGGGATTCTGTGGTGGACTCTCCTATTTCTGGGGCTGAGGTTGCTGAGGTAGTTAAAAAACTCCACAGTGGCAAGGCCCCAGAGGTGGATGAGATCCGCCCGGAGTTCCTTAAGGCTCTGGATGCTGTGGGGCTGTCTTGGTTGACAAGACTCTGCAGCATCGCATGCACATCGGGGGCGGTGCCTCTGGATTGGCAGACCGGGGTGGTGGTCCCTCTCTTTAAGAAGGGGGACCGGAGGGTGTGTTCCAACTATCCTGGGATCACACTCCTCAGCCTTCCCGGTAAGGTTTTTTTTAGGTGTACTGGAGAGGAGGCTACGCCGGATAGTCGAACCTCGGATTCAGGAGGAACAGTGTGGTTTTCCTCCTGGTCGTGGAACTGTGGACAGTACTCTCGGGAGGGTTCTTGAGGGTGAATGGGAGTATGCCCAACCAGTCTACATGTGCTTTGTGGATTTAGAGAAGGCATTCGACCGTGTCCCTCGGGAAGTCTTGTGGGGAGTGCTCAGAGAGTAATGGGTATCGGACTGTCTTATTGTGGCAGTCCACTCCCTGTACGATCAGTGTCAGAGCTTGGTCCGCATTGCCGGCAGTAAGTCGGACACTTTTCCAGTGAGGGTTGGACTCCGCCAAGGCTGCCCTTTGTCACAGATTCTATTCATAACTTTTATGGACAGAATTTCGAGGCGCAGTCAAGGCGTTGAGAGGTTCCGGTTTGGTGGCCGCGGGATTAAGTCTCTGCTTTTTGCAGATGATGTGGTCCTGATGCTTTCATCTGGCCGGGATTTTCAGCTCTCACAGGATCAGTTCGCAGCCGAGTGTGAAGCGGCCGGAATGAGAATCAGCACCTCCAAATCCGAGTCCATGGTTGTCTCCCGGAAAAGGGTGGAGTGCCATCTCCGGGTTGGGGAGGAGACCCTGCCCCGAGTGGAGGAGTTCAAGTACCTCTTGTTCACGAGTGGGGGAAGAGTGGATCGTGAGATCGACAGGCGGATCAGTGCGCGTCTTCAGTAATGCGGACGTTGTACCGATCCGTTGTGGTGAAGAATGAGCTGAGCCGGAAGGCAAGGCTCTCAATTTACCGGTCGATCTACGTTCCCATCCTCACCTATGGTCATGAGCTTTGGGTCATGACAGAAAGGATAAGATCACGGGTACAAGCGGCCGAAATGAGTTTCCTCCGCCGTGTGGCGGGGCTCTCCCTTAGAAATAGGGTGAGAAGCTCTGCCATCCGGGAGGGACTCAAAGTAAAGCCGCTGCTCCTCCACATCGAGAGGAGCCAGATGAGGTGGTTCGGGCATCTGGTCAGGATGCCACCCGAACGCTTCTCGAGGGAGGTGTTTAGGGCACGTCCAACCGGTAGGAGGCCACGGGGAAGACCCAGGACACGTTGGGAAGACTATGTCTCCCGGCTGGCCTGGGAACACCCCGGGATCCCCCGGGAAGAGCTGGACAAAGTGGCTAGGGAGAGGGAAGTCTGGGCTTCCCTGCTTAGGCTGCTACCCCCGTGACCTGACCTCGGATAAGCGGAAGAAGATGGATCGATGGATGGATATATATATATATATATATATATATATATATATATATATATATATATATATATTGCTCTTTTTATCTTTGGTATTTGTATTTTTTTTAAATTATTTGATCATGTTGTACTGCATTGTAATTTTTTTGTTTTGTGATTGTGTGATGTTTTTATGCCCGGATCCCAGGAAGAATAGTCTTCACAGGGGTGTAGACTAATGGTGATCCTTAATAAACTAAACTAAACCATTACTAATAACATACGTGTGTGGGAGAGCATAAACAACAAGCCGGGTGTGCTCATCGTGTCTGTTCAAGCAGAACGAAGGACAAAGATAGGGTTTTGAAAGGCGTTCGATTCTGCTTAAAAAGTGGAAAATATTCCTTTTAACAGTGCTAGATGTGGCCTCAAAAACAACTGTTGTCTGAGTCATGAAATAAAACCTCCTACATACTCGTAAAGACCTATAAATATTCACAATTTTCTGTGAGAAACCAAACAAAAATCCTTGAGGAAGAGTTTTCAAAGCAGTGCCATTGTTTTAAACCAGGGGTGTCAAACTCAAATACAAAGTGGGCCAAAATGTAAAATTGAAAAAAGTCGCGGGCCAAGGTTGAACGAAATAACCTTTTAATAAGGACCCAAACAAGTTTTGCGTTGAATATTGAACAAGCAAGGCTTATATAACTTTATAGTGAAATGCAAAATCCAGTTTTAAATAATAATAATAAAAAAATATCAATGGCATATAACCCATCCATTTTTTATCGCTTGTCTCTTTTTGGGGTCGTGGGGTGTGACTGGAGCCTATCTCAGCTGCATATATATATATATATATATATATATATATATATATATATATATATATATATATATATATATATATATATATATATATATATATATAAGATTCCACACATATATATATATATATATATATATATATATATATATATGTGTGTGGAATCTTATTATTATTATTATTGTGTGAATGTCCAGCCATTCCCACAAATAAAATTATACACCAAAAAAATCATATATTTATTAGTATTGTTATAATTGTTGTAATATCCAAACATTCCCACATATAAGCTTATACACCAAGACGTTATCTATTCATTCTTCCGCCACAAAAGTTTGCCACGCTCCACAGCTCACAGTTTTCATCTGACCGGAGACGTTCTAGTATCAAAATGTTCGGCTCAACCGAGAATTGTGAGCTGACCCAAAAAATACAAATTAAAAACCCAGTTTACCCAGAATCCCCAGTTTTCCAGGACATTTATCCCATTAAAAATAAATGGGCCATTTTTCAAACATGCACAATTCCGACATTTCTCAACTGTTTGAACTGTTCTGCCAGCCACACACTCATCTCACCTAGAACAAACTACCATTTTAACACAGTTAAAAAAAATTCCAGGAATTCCCAGAATTCGACAGCCCTATTTTCAAGTCCTATTGGAAAGTTTTCACAGTCCACATTTTTCAAACGTTTTTGACCATTCCTCCTTCAAAACGTGTCTCTTAGTCGGGACCACACACTCTCTTTTTTCCCCGTACAAATTCCCGGTTTTCCGAAATTCCAGCTATTCTGAAATACCCATCTCAATTCAAACTGTTACTGCTTCAACATTTTTCAACCGATTCCAAAAGTGTCAACACCAACCTATTCATATCATCTCGGACAATTGTGCTATTATAAATAGTTTCTAAAATTCACAAGTTTCCCCAAATACCAGGAAATGTCCATTCAAATGAATGGACGTATTCAACGTTCTACAGAGCCTTAAGTCCTCTCAAATGTTGCACACTCAGACTTTCCAACCATCCACACACTATTCTCCCGATTCATCGAACGAAAAACTTGTTTACCATTTCCCTAAAATTCACGTTTTTCCTGGAATTTTCTCCCCATTGACCATGAATGGTAAGTAAGTAGTAGCGGTAAATCAGACCCGTTTCCAGCGAGGATTGGACTCCGTCAAGGCTGACAGAATTTCTAGGCACAGTCAGGGCGGTGAGGGGATCTGGTTTGGTGGCTTCAGGATTAGGTCTCTGCTTTTTGCAGATGATGTGGTCCTGATGGCTTCAACTGGCCGGGATCTTCAGCTTTCACTGGATCGGTTCGCAGCCGAGTGTGAAGCGACTGGCATGAGAATCAGCACCTCCAAGTCCGAGTTCATGGTTCTCGCTGTTAGAATAATCACATATATATATATATATATATATATATATATATATATATATATATATATATATGTTATCACATAGCTTCAGTATGCTTAAAGTCCGTTGCTATAGTTATTAGCTATTGTGCTCAAGTTAGACTTTTGTATCTGTGCAAGGACGAAACTTCTTGTCTGAGGGGTGGCCTCCGCCGCAGATGTAATTGTTGCTTTAGCCCACTAACAGCCAAAGACTTCAAGGACCTCAACGAAGATAAGATGACAGCACGCAGACAAAGCAGAGACAAGGCGAAATCACAAGGCCACTAACAGCCAAGGACTCCAAGGACCTCAACGAAGATAAGACGACAGCACGCAGACGAAGCAGAGACAAGGCAAAATCACTAGGCTCCCAGCACATTCCGTCACATATTGTGCATACTGGACATGCTTTGCATAATATATGTGACCACTCCTTTCAGAGGCGGCCTCAGTGATGTTGACTGTGGAAATCCTGAATAAATAGAGGGACGCGAGAGCTGAACTTTAGAGCGTAGGGTGAGACTGTGACAAAGTGTGCAGCTCCATGCGTTTTCCTCATGAGCTAAATTGAACTCCGTCTCTGCATGGTTCCTTGCTTCTTGTCGGTTTAATAGATGTCATCACTGTTTGAACCTGACACTCACCCGTGAAAGGGTGGAGGGCCATCTCCAGGTTGGGGAGGGGATCTTGCCCCAAGTGGAGGAGTTCAAGTAGGAGTTTTGCTCACGAGTGGGGGAAGAGTGGATCGTGAGATCGACAGGCGGATTGATGCGGTGTCTTCAGTATTGCGGATGCTGTATCGATCCGTTGTGGTGAAGAGGGAGCTGAGCCGGAAGGCAAAGCTCTCAATTTACTGGTCGATCTACGTTCCCATTCTCTATGTTCATGAGCTTTGGGTTATGACCGTAAGGACAAGATCACGGGTACAAGGGGCGGAAATGAGTTTCCTCCGCCGGGTGGCGGGGCTCTCCCTTAGGGTGAGAAGCTCTGTCATCCCAGAGAAACTCAGAGTAAAGCCGCTGATCCTCCACATCGAAAGGAGCCAGATGAGGTGGTTCGGGCATCCGCTAAGGATGGCACGTCCGACCAGCAGGAGGCCAAGGGAAAGAACGACTGTGTTTCCCGGCTGGCCTGGGAATGCCTCGGGATCCCCCGGGAGGAGCTGGGCAAAGTGGCTAGGGAGAGGGAAGTCTGGGCTTCTCTGCATAGGCTGCTGCCCCCACTACCTGACCTCGGATAAGCGGAAGAAAATAGACGGATGGATGGACAATAAATAGGAATTATACAATCTTTAATTTCTTATCTGATTTGAACCGTTCCGACATCCACACACTCCACTCACCCTGGACATTCAAGCATTTCACTTCCACTCACGCGTTTCACGTCTTGCGTACATAGGGCAAATTGCAATTTGTCGTTTGAATATAAAGTTTATTCCAATGTGGTGCTGTTGTTACTTTCTTGAGGAAAACCTGACTTCCTGCTTCGAACTTTTCATGCTTCCGATGCTGTCTTGATGCCTTATAGCGTGCCACATTATATCACTCGTATCGGTAACGAGGCTTTAACGTACATAAAATAAATTCACTAGATAACTAGTGACGGCGTTATTTTGTAACACCGTTTTTCCGAACACTGTTAACAAGCCATAGGTGAGTCGATATCGTCACGTTTACTTGCTCTTCTCCAGCGATCTCGAAGGACTTCTTTGTGGGAAAAAAGTAATGATCCTCTGGAGACTGCTGGAAATGTCACCGCTGAGATAATACGGCAGGTGTCACAGAAGCGGACAAAGCCTGACACGCAGGAACAGACAGATTTATCAACAGAGCGACATTGTCATTCTTGATCTTTGCTCCATGTCTGGCCCATAGATGGAATTGTTGTTTCTGACAGTAATATTTCTATCAGACAAGTTGTCACCTGTTGCTTCAAATTGTCAGCGATACGCCTGTTGCATCCGGCGCCTCTTGTCACCCTGGCCCGGTCGTTAAACCCGGGCCTATTGACTGCACCCTTTGTCTCTACTTACACCAAGCCTGGGCAATTATTTTGCCACGTGGGGCCAACATTTGAGAAAAAAATGTGTCTGGGGGCCTGTATATCTATTTTTAGGAACACTAATACAAAATGTTTGACTGAATTCTAGAATAGTTACAAAATTGTGATCGCGGGGCACCTGCTGTTTGGGCTGGGCATTGCTTTGGTGTATCGTCAAATTCGTAAGACGATGGCAGCCGCTCAAGGAGCCCAAAGGCTGTTTGTCGCAATGGAAGGTTTGGGCAGGACTGTGGGAACACAGACTGTGGCGATTTCTGAACTAAATCGTAAGAAGGATCACATCATGGAGAAGTTTGCTGAAAAAGAAGATTGAATTGAATTTGAGAGAGCCGGCATAGACTAAGAACGGACATGCCATTGTTTTGTCTGTTCGCGAAAAACTAACGTCTTAATCTACGATTTGACTCCCTCGATTGGCCTTGACGCTAAGACCATGAATTACCATGAATTGATTAACGTGGACCCCGACTTAAACAAGTTGAAAAACTTATTCGGGTGTTACCATTTAGTGGTCAATTGTACGGAATATGTACTGTACTGTGCAATCTACTAATAAAAGTATCAATCAATCAAAAAAAACCAGGCTGTTCTGAAAAACACCCCCGAGGACACCTAAATGATGGACGCTTTTGACCTCCGTCCCTTCACAACGACACCTGGAGTCGAAATTTTTCGGATCGGCCTCAGTCTATAGAAACATTACACCATCACACCCAAGTCAATTGGGCACATACGCAGACACGTCCCCTCCCTCACCCCACGCCTTCACCACCGCTTGTTTTTCCCCTCACCACCACTAGTTTTTCCCCACGGGGCCTTCCAGGACCTCATATTATGGACACTCGGGTGAAGAGAGGGGCGGAGCTTTCTACCGGTCACCACCTGGTGGTGAGTTGGCTGCGATAGTGGGGGAGGACACCGGACAGATCTGGCAGGCCCAAACGCATTGTGAGGGTCTGCTGGGGACGTCTGGCAGAGTCTCCTGTCAGAGAAAGTTTCAATTCCCACCTCCGGAAGAACTTTGAACACGTCATGAGGGAGGTGCTGGACATTGAGTCGGAGTGGACCATGTTCCACAACTCTTTTGTCGAGGCGGCTGATTGGAGCTGTGGCCGCAAGGTAGTTGGTGCCTGTCGGGGCGGCAATCCTAAAACCCCTTGGTGGACACCAGCGGTGAGGGATGCCGTCAAGCTGAAGGAGGAGTCCTATCGGGTCCTTTTGGCTCATAGGACTCCGGAGGCAGTGGACAGGTACCGACAGACCAAGCGGTGTGCAGCTTCAGTGGTCGCGGAGGCAAAAACTCGGACATGGGAGTTTGGGGAAACCATGGAAAATGACTTCCGGACGGCTTCAAAGCGATTCTGGGCCACCGTCCGCCGCCTCAGGAAGGGGAAGCAGTGCACTGTCAACACCGTGTATAGTGCGGATGGTGTTCTGCTGACCTCAACTGCGAATGTTGTGTGTGGATAGGTAGAAGGAATGCTTCAAAAACCTCCTCAATCCCACCAACACGTCTTCCTATGAGGAAGCAGCGCCTGGGGAATCTGTGGTGGACCCTCCTATTTGTAGGGTTGAGGTCGCTGAGGTAGTTAAAAAAACTCCTCAGTGGCAAGGCCCCAGGGGTGGATGAGACCCGCCCGGAGTTCCTTAAGGCTCTGGATGCTGTGGGGCTGTCTTGGTTGACAAGACTCTGCAGCATCGCGTGGACATCGGGGGCGGTACCTCTGGATTGGCAGACCAGGGTGGTGGTTCCTCTCTTTAAGAAGGGGGCACGGAGGGTGTGTTCCAACTATAGTGGGATCACACTCAGCCTTCCCGGTAAGGTTTATTCAGGTGTACTGGAGAGGAGGCTATGGCGGATAGTCGAACCTCGGATTCAGGAGGAACAGTCTGGTTTTCGTCCTGGTCGTGGAACTGTGGACCAGCTCTATACTCTCGGCAGGGTTCTTGAGGGTGTATGGGAGTTTGCCCAACCAGTCTACATGTGCTTTAGGGACTTGGAAAAGGCATTTGACCGTGTCCCTCGGGATATCCTGTGGGGAGTGCTCAGAGAGTAAGGGGTTTCGGACTGTCTTATTGTGGCGGTCCGTTCCCTGTACGGTCAGTTCCAGAGCTTGGTCCGCATTGCCGGCACTAAGACGGACACGTTTCCAGTGAGGGTTGGACTCCGCCAAGGCTGTCCTTTGTCACTGATTCTGTTCATAACTTTTATGGACAAAATTTCTAGGCACAGTCAAGGCATTGAGGGGTTCCGGTTTGGTGACCGCAGAATTAGGTCTCTGCTTTTTGCAGATGATGTAGTCCTGATGGCTTCAGCTGACCGGGATCTTCAGCTCTAACTGGATCGGTTCGCAGCAGAGTGTGAAGCGACCGGAACGAGAATCAGCACCTCCAAGTCCAAGTCCGTGGTTCTTGCCCGGAAAAGGGTGGAATGCCATCTCCGAGTTTGGGAAGAGACCCTGCCCCAAGTGGAGGAGTTCAAGTACCTAGGAGTCTTGTTCACGAGTGAGGGAAAAGTGGATCGTGAGATTGACAGGCGGATTGGTGCGGCGTCTTCAGTAATGCGGACGTTGTACCGATCCGTTGTGGTGAAGA
This sequence comes from Nerophis ophidion, assembly GCF_033978795.1. Taxonomy (NCBI): domain Eukaryota; kingdom Metazoa; phylum Chordata; class Actinopteri; order Syngnathiformes; family Syngnathidae; genus Nerophis; species Nerophis ophidion. Next base: position 34,195,004 of record NC_084629.1, on the reverse strand, counting down.
AGGAGCTGAGTTGGAACGCAAAGCTCTCAATTTTACGGTCGATCTACGTTCCCATCCTCTCCATGGTGATGAGCTTTGGGTCATGACCGAAAGGATAAGTTCACCGGTACAAGCGGCCGAAATGAATTTCCTCCGCCGTGTGGCGGGGCTCTCCCTTAGAGATAGGGTGAGAAGCTCTGCCATCCGGGAGGAGCTCAAAGTAAAGCCGCTGCTCCTTCACATCGAGAGGAGCCAGATGAGGTGGTTCGGGCATCTGGTCAGGATGCCACCCGAACGCCTCCCTAGGGAGGTGTTTAGGGCACGTCCAACCGGCAGGAGGCCACGGAGAAGACCCAGGACACGTTGGGAAGACTATGTATCCCGGCTGGTCTGGGAACGCCTCGGGATCCCCTGGGAAGAGCTAAACGAAGTGGCTGGGGTGAGGGAAGTCCGGGTTTCCCTGCTTAGGCTGTTGCCCCCGCGACCTGACCTCGGATAAGCGGAATAAGATGGATGGATGGATACTGCCATCGTGTAACAGTCTAAAAATATATTTTATTTATGACTGCCATCTACTGGTCATACTTATCAGTACACCACAACTCAGTGGCCTAGTGGTTAGAGTGTCCGCCCTGAAATTGGTACCCCGCTGAGTCATACCAAAGACTATAAAAATGGGACCCATTATCTCCCTGGTTGGCACTCAGCATCACAGGTTGGAATTGGGGGTGGAATCACTAAAAATGATTCCTGAGCGCGGCCAGCGCTGCTGCTCACTGCTCCCCTTACCTCCCAGGGGTTGATCAAGGGTGATGGGTCAAATGCAGAGAATAATTTCGCCACACCTAGTGTGTGTGTGCCAATCATTGGTACTTTAACTTTAACTATGTACCAAATAGAACTGCTTCGAGGTCAGTAAACACATCCAGGATTAAGGCGTAGATTAGGTGCACCGGGTTATAAGGTGCACTGTCGTTCTTTTGAGAAAATTTAAGGATTTCAAGTGCACTTTATAATCCGGTAGTTAACCATAAAACTGGCATCCAATGTTGTTGAAAAGTATTGGTTTGAAATCGAGGACTATTAAACTTATGTCCTACGTCTTAACAGCCTTCGAAAATGTCCAAAAGTTGAACATTTACCTATGAAAATATTGAGAAGCTGCAGATGCTGTTTTTGATAAGTTTCAATGTGTTTTCTTCTATCCCTTACTTAACAACACACAGACGCACATATCGCTTGTTGTCGAAACTGACCTCACCAGGACGTCGCTCAAATACGTCTGTGTGGGACAAAAACAGCGATTTCCTACAAACCCCGTTTCCATATAAGTTGGGAAATTGTGTTAGATGTAAATATAAACGGAAAACAATGATTCACAAATCCTTTTCAACCCATATTCAGTTGAATGTACTACAAAGACAAGATATTTGATGTTCAAACTCATAAACTTTATATATTTTTTGCAAATAATAATTAACTTAGAATTTCATGGCTGCAACACGTGCCAAAGTAGTTGGGAAAGGACATGTTCACCACTGTGTTACATCACCAACACTCAATAAAGGTTTGGGAACTGAGGAAACGAATTGTTAAAGCTTCGAAAGTGGAATTATTTACCATTCTTGCTTGATGTACAGCTTAAGTTGTTCGTATTTTACGCTTCATAATGCGCCACACATTTTCGATGGGAGACATGTAAGGACTGCAGGCGGGCCAAGAAAGTACCCACACTCTTTTACTACGAAGCCACGCTGTTGTAACACGTGGTTTCGAATTGTTTGGCTGAAATAAGCAGGGGCGTCCATGATAACGTTGCTTGGATGACAACATCCATCCATCCATCCATCCATTTTCTACCGCTTATTCCCTTGCGGGGTCGCGGGGGGCGCTGGCGCCTATCTCAGCTACAATCGGGCGGAAGGCGGGGTACACCCTGGACAAGTCGCCACCGGTACAACATATGTTGCTCCAAAACCTGTATGGACCATTCAGCAATAATGATGCCTTCACAGATGTGTAAATTACCCATGCCTTGGGCACTAATACACCCCCATATTATCACAAATGCTGGCTTTTGAACTTTGCGCCTATAACAATCCCGGATGGTTCTTTTCCTCTTTGTTCTGAAAGACACCACGTCCACAGTTTCCAAATATAATTTGAAATGTGGACTCGTCAGACCACAGAACACTTTTCCACTTTGCATCAGTCCATCTTAGATGAGCTCGGACCCAGCGAAGCCAGCGGCGTTCCTTGGTGTTGTTGATAAATGGGTTTTGTTTTGCATAGCAGAGTTTAAACTTGCACTTACAGATGTAGCCACCAACCGTAGTTACTGACAGTGGTTTTATGAAGTGTTCCTGAGCCCTCGTGGTGATATCCTTTACACACTGATGTCGGCTTTGATGCAGTACCGCCTAAGGGGTCAAAGGACCGTAATATCATCGCTTATGTGCAGTGATTTCTCCAGATTCTCTGAACCTTTTGATGATTTTTCGGACCGTAGATGGTAAAATCCCTAAATTCTTTGCAATAGCTCGTTGTGAAATGTTGTTCTAAAACTGTTTGAAAATTTGCTTACAAAGTGTTGACCCTCACCCCATCCTTGTTTGTGAATTACTTAGCATTTCATGGACTCTGCTTTTATACCCAAACATGGCACCCACCTGTTCCCAATTAGCCTTCACACCTGTGGGATGTTCCAAATAAGTGTTTGATGAGTATTTCTCAACTTTATCAGTGTTTTTTGCCACCTTTCCCCACTTCTTCGTCTCATGTTGCTGGCATCAATTTTTAAAGTTAATGATTATTTGTTTGAACATGAAATATGTTGTCTTTGTAACATACTCAAATGAATATGTGTTAAAAATAATTTGCAAATCATTGTATTCCGTTTATACTATTATTGTCAGAACTGACGTGTCGTCTCGTGAGGAAAGACAGCCCGACAGCAAATTTAGAGGGGAAAGGTGTGAGAAAAACTTGAAGTAGGCATTTCTTTTAACTCGATCGCCTTAAGTTTAAAGGACCCGGTGATAACAGCTGGCATCCGTTTGTGATGTGAGGAAAGCATGAGTCAGGAAGATTTGGTGGACATCCTGGAGATCAACCCTCCATATGAATACTGCCTCACAATCCTTGGGGATCAGGTCGGTAGAAATGTCGTATCGCCAAATCACACCTTCTTGCTGGGAGGTTATCAAAAGGTTTTTGACTTTCCAAAAGAAAAGTCTTGTCAGAGTTCTATTTAAAAGAAAGTTTTTGCCCACAGTTGCCTCGAAAAAACAAAAAAAAAAGGTTTTAAAATAGTAATCTTTGAAGGGGAACTGGACTTTTTTGGAAATGTTGTCTATCATTCACAATACTTATGCAAAAACAAGAACACAAGCTTTTTTTTTTTTTTAATTATGCATTCTAAATTGTAACTAAACACTAGCAGTAGTCAGCTAACAATGGAGCCAAAAAAGTTGCTCTATTGCGCCTACAAAATGTTCTAAAAACATCCAAAAACCTCCACCAAGGTTTTACAGTATATACACACTGTAAGTATATATGTAGTATCCAGTAACATTCATAATAACATGTAATATTTACATATTTTTTACATTTTAAGCATACGGCAGCGTATTCATTTCACAGACGCATCATAACGTTCACTTTCCCTTCAACAACAACAAGACTACGAATCATGGCAGACTTGACGAGAAACAACAAAGACTACTTTGAGACGTATAATGATCCGGAAACTTCTATTTTTAATCCTGAATATAAGGAAGATGATCTACAAGTTTTAAAAGCTGTGTGCTAAACAGATGCAGCTTCAGTCAAACACCAAGCATCTTGTAGCAGAATTGCTAAGTGCTAAACAAGTATATATGTAGTATCCAGTAACATTCATAATAACATGTAATATTTACATATTTTTTACTTTTTAAGCATACGGCAGCGTATTCATTTCACAGACGCATTATAACGTTCACTTTCCCTTCAACAACAACAAGACTACGAATCATGGCAGACTTGACGAGAAACAACAAAGACTACTTTGGGACACATAATGATCTGGAAACTTCTATTTTTAATCCTGAATATAAGGAGGATGATCTACAAGTTTTAAAAGCTGTGTGCTAAACAGATGCGGCTTCAGTCAAGCACCAAGCATCTTGTAGGAGAATTGCTAAGTGCTAAACAAGATATACAAACGTAATAAAACAATCACTTACTGTACAATGTCTGCTCTCACTGGGATAAAGACTGATGGGATGTTTATATCTTCCAGTTTGAATGAACAATTCCCCTAATCCCCAAAAAGGGATGAAAATGGCGCAAACAGGCGTGTTTTCATGTGTTTCTCACCATCTCTGAGTCTAAATTGGATGTCAAAGTTGACCAACTTGTGGGTTTATGTCAACAACTTTCTTTATCCGGGTGAGAGGCATGATTTATCATCTAGAATTAACTTTCACCAACTCAGAGGCGATGCAGCAGCTCAATAGGTCATTATAGCAGCGTAAGTGAGTTAGCTCTCTGTGATGCGGGCGCCGGTAAAAGTAGTCCCTCTGCGTTAGCACTTATAATAACAATATCCCTAATACTTGTTAATATTCAGGTCACGACATGTAAATAGAGTATTGTTGGCACTTTTGAGATGTTTTTTTAGAAGGCTTTATGGGCGGAATAAAGTACTCTTATTATCTGCATTGTTAACTTCCTTTTACTTGCCATATTATACAAGTAAGAATTATATCGGACAGTCGATATTATCAACGGATAAGTGCTTTTAACTGTAATATTGGAAATTATCAATATTGGTTTAAAACATTTAAATGTATGACTTTTTAAAATGCCGCTGTACGGAGTGGTACGCGGACGTAGGGGGAAGTACGAAGTCCCCAAAAACTTTAAAGGCACTGCCTTTGTGTGCCAGCCCAGTCACATAATATCTATAGCTTTTCACACACACAAGTGAATGGTCAAGAGCCATACAGGTCACACTGAGGGTGGCTGTATAAACATCTTTAACACTGTTACAAATATGCGCCACACTGTGAACCCACACCAAACAAGAATGACAAACAAATTTCGGGAGAACATCCGCACCGTCACACAACATGAACAGAACAGAACAGATACACAGAAACCCTTGCAGCACTAACTATTCTGAGAAACTACAATATACACTCCACGCCCCGCCCCCAACCCGGCCCACAAGTATCCACAAGTAATGTAATAATAATGTACTGCATTTATCTTGGAAAGAGGATTCTGCTGTATTTTTTTCCAGCTGCTTCTCCATATTTTCATGGATAAATGTCTGCAATTTAGTCATTTAAAATTCTTAATTCATTTAATAGTAATTTCTCTGACGTAGTTAACTAGAAGTGTACTGCGTTTATCTTGGAGAGCATGTCCCAAATTCCAAGCTGCTGTTTTGAGGAATATTAAAAGAAATAATGCACTTTGTGACTTCAATAATAAATACGGCAGTGTCATGTTGGCATTTTTTTTCCATAACTTGAGATGATTTATTTTGGAAAACCTTGTTACATTGTTTAATGCATCCAGCAGGGCATCACAAAAAAATTAAGCAAAATAATGTGTTAATTCTAAGACTGTATATATCGGCATCGGTTGATATCGGAATCAGTAATTAAGAGTAGGCAAATATCGGAACATCGGATATCTGCAAAAAAGCCATTATTGGACATCTCTATTGCTAACTAATCTGCACTTGCTTGCGTCATTTATTAAACAGTCATCAACCTGCAGTCCATACCTATCTCTTATGTGTGACTGCCATCTACTGGTCAGACTTATCATTACACCATGTAACGAATACAATTGCTTCAAGGTCGGTAACCGCAACAAGAATTATTCCGTACATAATAATGTACGGAATAAGAATGTGTTCATTCAACGACTGTAAATATCGGCATATCGAAATCAGTAATTAAGAGTTGGACAATATCGGAATAATGGCAAAAAAGCCATTATCGGACATTTTTAATAAGAATGCATAAAAAGAAAACGGTATTCCTGTCTTACACAATAATTGTTAATGATAGGCAACATTGTATGTCTCTTTCAGTCAAAATGATTGCGTGAATCGTGGTCATTTTAGACGTTACATATTTTTCCACAGCGCTGTACAGGAAAAGCAAGAAAGAGAAAAAAAAAATGCCCGATCAAGAGTCAAGAGAAAGCGTTCTCTCCGAAAAGTGTCGTGACCTACAGTCCCGGTTATTTATGCTTATTGCAGCAGGAACACAAACCGGGCTCAACAATATTCCCCCTCCGACGTCTTTTTGCGAAGACGGATGAGGCGGCGAATGACAAAGGGCTGGAGATCAAATCAATAAGAGGAGAAAGTGGCGAGGTGCCACCCATTCGTCAGCACCTGGCACTTCCCATTGCGGTGAACTCCCACCAGAAAATAAATACACAGAGGAAACTGTCAGGACACGCAAGCAGCGCACTCGCCAAAATGTATAATCAAGCCATTCATCTCCGACGGTGCGGAACCATGAGGAACCACTTCTAATGAGATTGACGCTCTCAGTGAGCGTGTACAGCAGGGGTCTCAGACACGCGGCCCGATGTTAATTTGCGGCCTCCACCTTAATATGAAAGTTTAATGTTAGTGCGGCCCGCGAGTTTTATATGAATGGCGCTTGAGAGCGTTGTGTTATTTAGGTCCAAAATGGCTCTTTTCACGTTCTGAGTTGCCTACCCCTGCATTAGTGGAAAAGCGGCAAATGAGTGAAAGTGACAGAGACGTTGCCATGGAGACGAGGGTTTTCTTACTTGCCGGGCTGCAGTCACACCGCGACACCTGTCCGTTAGTGATAACAGTCCCCGATAACCTGGGTCAATTCAAACCGTTATTTATTTATTTTTTTTATTAGCATTGTCCCCCATTTCTTATTTCTCATTTTGTTCATTTTTATTTTTATTTTATTTTGTGTTGAAAATATAAATAAACACATTTAAAAAGATTTTTTCAAGAAAGATTTTTTTTTAAGAAATCTTTCCCTGCGGCCCAGCCTCACCCGGACTCTGGATCCAGTGGCCCCCAGGCAAATTGAGTTTGAGACCCCTGGTGTACAGTATATACCTCTCCGGTCTTCGGTGTGAAACACGCTGACTGGGTTTGATTAATCTTTTGTAATTGTATTTAAGCACATCACTGATGTGGGGTAAGGGTTCAAATTAAACTGCACTTTTTCTTTAAATTTTGCATAACATTCACAGAACTTATCTAAGACAAGAACACATATGTTTCTCATTTGTTATGCATTCTAAATCATAAAATACGGCAAGTAAGAGGTGGCTAAGAATGCAGACAATAGGAATACACCATGCAGTCCTCTAAAAAAAAAAACATTTTTGGGGGAGGTGCGGTCAGCACTGCTTGTAGGAGGAAATGTCACCGCTGCTGTCCATGGTGCTGAGGACGAGCACCAGCGGGCAGGGGCGAGGCATGTGCTGACGGCGAGACACAGCTGGCAGGTGATTATATTTCACAAGTGGTGCGTGTTAATCTAACCATCTGTTATCTTTAACAGTAGGCCAGAGAGAGGATTGGGAGTGACGGCAACGTCACGACATGCTGAAAACATTTTGAAAGATCTTGTTAAAATAACATAACAACTCTTGTGCCGTGTCTAGAGTGGAGCTGCTAGGAAGTGACTTCCACAACCATCCAAAAAGCACCAACGATACTCCATTTACATGTTGTGACCCGAATATTAACCAGGTATTAGCGATATTGTTATTATAAGCGCTAACACCAAGGAACTACTTTAAGTGGTGCCGTGATTACAGAGAGCTAACTAGTTTATGCTGCTATATTGACATATTGAGCTGCTGCATCGCCTCTGAGTTGGTGAAAGTTAATTGTAGCTATAAATTATGTCCCTCACCTGGATAGTAGAAGGTTGTGGACATAAACCCACATTTTGGTACATCCAACTTAGACCCGGAGATGGAGAAAACGACATGAAAAATAGTCTGTATCCCAGTGAGAGCAGACATTGTATAGTAAGTGATCATTTTATTATGTTTGTATGTGTTGTTTAGCACTTATCAATGATGCTCAGTGTTTAACTAAAGCGGCATCTGTTAGATCATCCTCCTTATATTCAGGCTCAAAAATATAAATTTCGGGATCATTTGTGCCAAAGTTGTCTTTGTTTTCTCTCATCAAGTCTGCTATGACTAGTAGTCTTGTCGTTGTGGAAGAGAAAGTGAACGTTGTGATGCGTCTGTGAAATGAATAAGCCGCCGCATGCTTAAAATGATCAAAATATGTAAATATTACATTTTATCATGAATGTTACAAGATACTACATATATACTTGCAGCGTATTTATTAAATATTGATGGATGTTTTTAGAGCGCTTTATAGGCAGATTAGAACCACTCCATGTATCTTCATTGTTTGCTGACTCTTGCTAGCCTTTTATTCATGAGTTAGAATGTAAAAAAAAAGTTGTTGTTTTTCTCTTATAAGGATTGTGAATGAGACTTGTCCAGGGTGTACCCCGCCTTACGCCTGATTGTAGCTGAGATAGGCGCCAGCGCCCCCCGCGACCCCGAAAGGGAATAAGCGGTAGAAAATGGATGGATGGATGGATTGTGAATGATAGGCATGTTTAAAATATTGCTTGAGTTATCACACATCTATTATGCTTAAAGGCTGTTGCCATAGTTATTATCAATTGTGCTGAAGTTGTACTTTTCAATCTGTGCAAAGGGACTACTTGCAATTTGGATTGCGAGTCGTCTCGTAGAAGTGTTTGTGTCCAGACCCCGGCCTGCTGACTGCCTAGGGCGAACATCGAGTACTTTGACGCAGACAAAGCAGAGACAGGGTTGTATCACGAGTGTCAGCACGTTTCCATTTCTGAATAATCATATGTTGTGTCTAACTGGGACTGCTGAAATTCAAGACACCGTCAGACATGAGAGTATATTCCAGCCTTTAGGCCTTAGACATACTCAAAGTTTCCTAAACAGCAGTAAAGCCAACTCTTAGTTTTATTGTACTGGAAATATATTAAGCAGCAAAAAGGCACAAATCCCGACCAGGAGGCCTGCCACTCGTAAAAAAAAAAAAAAGAGATCAGTCCAAATAAAAAATCTAGAAGGGACTACACACCAAATCCAAAAATAATGAAGACGACTCAAGGCTGCGGAGCTATTTGCAAGTAAAGTGAAGCGAAGCCATCGGGTGGGAATCATACTTCTTTCTCAGTGGTGATGAGGTGTGTGTGTGTGTGTGTGTGTGTGTGTGTGTGCGTGCGTGCGTGCGTGTGTGTGTGCGTTTACCAGTTCATTATGCTTGATATGAAACAACCAAAATGCACAGAATATTGTACAAACCCCGTTTCCATATGAGTTGGGAAATTGTATTAGATGTAAATATAAACCGAATAAAATGATTTGCAAATCCTTTTCAACTCATATTCAACTGAATGCACTACAAAGACAACATATTTGATGTTCAAACTCATAAATTTTATTTTTTGCTTGCAAATAATAATTAACTTTGAATTTCAAGTAGTTGGGAAAGGGCATGTTCACCACTGGGTTACATCACCATTTTTTTAACAACACTGAGAAACTGAGAAAACTAATTGTTGAAGCTTCGAAAGTGGAATTATTTCCCATTCTTGTTTTATGTAGAGATTTCAGGCGTTCAACAGTCCGGGGTCTCCGCTGTCATATTTTACGCTTCATAATGCGCCACACATTTTCAATCCATATTCAGTTAAATATGCTACAAAGACAACATATTTGATGTTCAAACTGATAAACATTTTTTTTTTTTTTCAAATAATCATTCACTTTAGAATTTGATGCCAGCAACACGTGATATGGGAAAGGTTGCAATAAATACTGATGAAGTTGAGGAATGCTCATCAAACACTTATTTGGAACATCACGCAGGTGTGCAGGCTAATTGGGAACAGGCGGGTGCCATGATTGGGTATAAAAACAGCTTCTATGAAATGCTAAGTAATTCACAAACAAGGATGGGGTGAGGGTCACCACTTTGTAAGCAAATCGTCGAACAGTTTTAGAACAACATTTCTCAACGAGCTATTGCAAAGAAATTTAGGGATTTTACCATCTACGGTCCGTAAAATCATCAAAAGGTTCAGAGAATCTGGAGAAATTACTGCACATAAGTGGTGATATTACGGACCTTTGATCCCTCAGGCGGTACTGCATCAAAAACCGACATCAGTGTGTAAATGATATCACCACATGGGCTCAGGAACACTTCATAAAACCACTGTCAGTAACTACAGTTGGTCGCTACATCTGTAAGTGCAAGGCAAACTCTACTATGCAAAGCCAAACCCATTTATCAAAAACACCCTGAAACGCCGCTGGCTTCGCTGGGCTCGAGCTCATCTGAGATGGGCTGATGCAAAGTGGAAAAGTGTTCTGTGGTCTAACGAGTCCACATTTCAAATTATATTTGGAAACTGTGGACGTGGTGTCCTCTGGAACAAAGAGGAAAATAACCATTCAGATTGTTTTAGCTGCAAAGTTCAAAAGCCAGCCTCTTTGATGGCATGGGGGTGTATTAGTGCCCAAGGCATGGGTAACTTACACATCTGTGAAGGCACCATTAATGCTGAAAGGTCCATACAGGTTTTGGAGCAACATATGTTGTCATCCAAGCAATGTTATCATGGACGCCGCTGCTTATTTCAGCAAGGCAATGCCAAGCCACGTGTTTCAACAGCGTGGTTTCGTAATAAAAGTGTGCGGGTACTTTCCTGGCCCGCCTGCAGTCCAGACCTGTTTCCCATCGAAAATGTGTGGCGCATTATGAAGTGTAAAATACGACAGCGGAGACCCCGGACCGTTGAACGACTGAAAGAATTCCACTTTCAAAGCTTCAACAATTAGTTTCCTCAGTTCCCAAACGTTTATTGAGTGTTGTTAAAGGTAAAGCTGGTGTGACACAGTGGTGAACATGCCATTTCCCAACTACTTTGGCACATGTTGCAGCCATGAAATTCAAAGTTAATTATTATTTGCAAAAAAGAAAATACGTTTTTGAGTTTGAACATCAAATATGCTGTCTTTGTAGCATATTCAACTGAATATGGGTTGAAAATGATTAGCAAATCATTGTATTCCGATTATATTTACATCTAACACAATTTCCCAACTCATATGGAAACTGGGTTTGTACATTTCAAGTAAATTAACTCGGAAAATCAGGCAAAATCCACCAAAAAAGCTGCAAGTACAGTTGTATACTGTATACTAGTACTAATAAAATACGGCGGTACTATAATGAAGTAAAAAAAGGTACTATACTCCCTTTGAAAGAAACACAGTTATCTAGCGGCTAATGTCCGTCCGCAGTGTTTTAACTACATCCGGATCACTAATCATCATCTCCATGGCGACAAATAAATTAAAGTTTCTTGCAACTATCATCCCTGCAGGACGAGGAATACCTGCACAGTGTTACAGTGGATCTACAAACATATCCACTGTAGCTATACCATGTACAATAGCTGGATATAGTCGATACTACAATGATTACATCGATATTTTTTACTATCACAAAATATTTAGTCATTTTTTTATTGTTTACAAAGTCATGAAATACGTCCCTGGACACAGGAGAACTTTAATTACGACCAATGTATGATCTTGTAACTACTTGGTATTGGATACAAAGTTGTAGTACCAGCAAAAACTTTTGTAAAGTCTCTAACAAGTGTAGATAGAACATCTCAAAACACGAAGTAAGCAGATATTGACAGGAAATGAACAAGTAGATGAATAAAGTTGACAAAATAAAATGACAAAATAAAATGACAAAATAGGTTACTGCATACGTCGGGAGCTTTTGTTTGTTTACTTACTACTAAAAGACAAGTCGTCTAGTATATTCAACATTTTATTTACTCCATGTGTTATTATTTCATTGCAATAAGAAACTCATATTTCATGTATCATAACATTTTCGGTTCAAATAAAGTTTTTTTTTTTTTTTTTTTTTTGAAAAGTATCAAAATACATTTTGGTCCTGTTACTAAAATATTGGTATAGTACAGGGGTCGGCAATCCAAAATCTTGAAAGAGCCATATTGGACCAAAAATACAAAACAAACATCTGTCTGGAGCCGCAAACAATTAAAAGCTTAAAATAGGTCTTATAATAAAGGTTTAAGTGTCTATATTAGCTATATTAGCCTACTAGCAAAATGACTTTGAAAGGCTTATCTAAGTGCTATAATAAAGACAACCCATGATGTAAGTGTCTATATTTGCCTACTATCAAAATGACTTTATAAGTCTTGTACTGTATGTGTTATAATAAAGGCAACGCATGATGTAAGTGTCTATATTAACTATATTAGCCTACTATCAAAATGACTTTAAAAGTCTTATATAAGTGTTATAATGAAGACAACATATGATGCAAGTGTCTTTATTAGCCAACTATCAAATTACTTTAAAAGTCTTTTATAAGTGCTATGATAAAGACAACACATGATGTATAAGTGTCTATATTAGCTATATTAGCCTACTATCAAAATGACTTTAAAAGTCTTATATAAGTGTTATAATGAAGACAACACATGGTGTAAGTGTCTAGATTAACTATATTAGCCTACTGTCAAAATGGCTTTAAAAGTCTTCCTATAATGAAGACAACACATGATGTAAGTGTATGTATTAGCCTACTATCAAAATGACTTTAATTGTCTTATATAAGTGTTATAAAGAAGACAACACATGATGTAAGTGTCTAGATTAACTATATTAGCCTACTGTCAAAATGGCTTTAAAAGTCTTGCTATACTGAAGACAACACAATATGTAAGTGTCTATATTAGCCTACTATCAAAATGACTTTAATTGTCTTATATAAGTATTATAAAGAAGACAACACATGATGTAAGTGTCTAGATTAACTATGTTAGCCTACTATCAAATGTCTCTAAAAGTCATGTATACGTGTTATAATGAAGACAACGTATGGTGTAAGTGTCTATATTAGCCGACTATCAAATGATTTTAAAAGTCTCATATAAGTGCTATAATGAAGACAACACATGATGTAAGTGTCGATATAATCTATATTAGCCTACTATCAAAATGACTCTAAAACTATAATTGTTATAATGAAGGCAACACATGATGTGTCTTAATTAGCCTACTATCAACATGACTTTAAATGTATTATATACGTGTTATAATGAAGACAACACATGATGTAAGTGTCCATATTAGTCCACCATCAAATTACTTCAAACGTCTTATATAAGTGTTACAATAAAGGCAACACATGATGTACGTGTCTATATTAGCTATATTAGCCTACTATCAAAATGACTTTAAAAGTCTTATATAAGTGTTATAATAAAGGCAACACATGATGTAAGTGTCTATATTATCTATATTAACCTACTATCACCATGACTTGAAAAGTCTTGTATAAGTGTTATAATGAAGGCAACACATGATGTAAGTGTCTATATAGCTATATTAGCCTACTATTAAAATGACTTTAAAAGTATTATATAAGTGTTATAATGAAGACAACACATGATGTAACTGTCTTTATTAGCCAACTATCAAATTACTTTAAAAGTATTTTATAAGTGCTATAATTAAGACAACACAAGATGTATAAGTGTCTATATTAGCTATATTAGCCTACTATCAAAATGAATTCAAACGTCCTATATAAGTGTTATAATGAAGACAACACATGATGTGAGTGTCTATATTAGCTTACTATCAAAATGACTTTGTCTTATATAAGTGTCTAGATTAACTTTATTAGCCTACTATCAAAATGTCTCTAAAAGTCGTGTATAAGTGTTATAATGAAGACAACGTATGATGTAAGTGTCTATATTAGCCTACTATCAAATTATTTTAAAAGTCTTATATAAGTGCTATAATGAAGACAACACATGATGTAAGTGTCGATATCAGCTACATTAGCCTACTATCAAAATTACTCTAAAAGTCTTAAATACGTTTTTTAATGAAGGCAACACATGATGTGTTTATATTAGCCTACGATCAAATGACTTCAAAAGTCTTATATAAGTGTTATAATAAAGGCAACACATGATGTGTCTATATTAGCTATATTAGCCTACTATCAAAATGACTTTAAAAGTCTTATATTAGTGTTATAATAAAGGCAACAAATGATGTGTCTATATTAGCTATATTAGCCTACTATCAAAATGACTTGAAAAGTCTTGTATTTGTATAAGTGCTATGATGAAGGCAACACATGATGTAAGTGTCTATATTAGCCTAAAAAAACAAATTTAAAAGTCTTATAAAAGTGTTTTAACAACACATGATGTAAGTGTCTGTATGACCTTTATTAGCCTACAATCAAAATTACTTTAAAAGTCTTATATAAGTGTTATAATGAAGACAATACTTGATGTAAGTGTCTATATTAGGCTACTATCAAAAATACTTTTAAAGTCTTATATATGTGTTATAATGAAAACAACACATGATGTAAGTGTCTGTATCAGCCTACTATCAAAGGCTGACACAAATCTTCGTTGACAGAATTGTTGGAATTTAATTCTTACTCTACACATTTTTGCCACACCGGAAATCATTAGTAAAATTGAGGTTTCTCACAGGATGAGATAACTTCTGGCTCAGAATGGCCAAAGGTGTAAATGTGTGTGTCCGAGTTAGAGAAAACGGCAGGTTGTCTTCTTCTAAGGGATTTATTACAATCTTTGCAAGCTGGGTAACGTTTGCTGTGGTCTGGAACAACATGGCACACAAACAACTAAGAGAAATGCAGCCAATTTTACATACAAATGTGTCATGAGACATGCAAATATAAATTAAATACACAGATGACATAAGGAAAGGAAATTAAATGAGCTCAAATATACCTAAAAACGAGGAATAATGATGCAATATGTACATACAGCTAGCCGACATAGCATATTAACATCGATTAGCTTGCGGTCATGGATTGACAAAATATGCCTGATAAGCGCTTCAGCAAATCAAAAACATGAACAATGCTCACATTTGTGCATTAGTGCACAGTATAAAATGTTTGGTGGACAAAATGAGACTAAGAAGGAGTGGCATAAAAAACGTCTTTCTTTGGCAGCATCGGAGAAAGCTGTTAATGTAAACTAACTACGGTGAGTTCAAGGACCGCTGAAACTAGTAGGACAAAACGGCGCTTGCCAAATACTCTCATCAGCGACGTGTGTTTAATAGAAACAGTGGGATTTCTAACAATTAAGAAGGTTCGTGTCGTGTTTCTCCTCCGACAGAAACCATATTAAAACAAAAAATGTATATATTTTTTCATCTTTTTGCATTAAAAATTTGCAAGAACATCTTTGAATTTAAAAAGTTACAAAAAGACTGGAACATGAAACTGTCTAGAAAACAAAATGTAAAAACAACAATGAAAGTGTCAACTGTATGTGGCTTGTGTATATGCATTTTCATGAAAGGAATAAAAAGAAATGATGATGATGATGATGATGATGATTTTCACACATCTTTTAAAAAGCTCTAGAGCCACGGATTGCTGATCCCCTCTGTTATTAATGTTTTTTATTTTATTTTATTATTTAGTATGTATTATTATTTTTATTTTTTTTAATTAAATTACTGTTCATCACAAAACATCAACATTTAACAAAAATCTAATGGTTGATTAAAAATATTTACCTTTTTATTAAATTTTTAGGGATATTTCACAGATGTTTGTGTATTGTGCTGTATTTTCCTGTATTTTTAATAAGTCCAACACAACAACACTGTCAGGTTCAAACATCAATGTCGTCTGTAAAACAAGACAAGAAGCAAGGAAATAAACAGAGACATAATTCGATTTGGCTCAATTGAGGAGAAATGTCTGGTCTGTACTCTTGTACAGTTTCCAGCACACTTTTTGTTTGATTGATTGAAACTTTTATTAGTAGATTGCACAGTACAATTGACCACTAAATGATAACACCCAAATAATTTTTTCAACTTGTTTATGTCGGAAGATTGTACGCTACCTCTTTTTATTAGGACTTTCCCTGTTTACATAACAACAGCTGTTTCTAAAAGAATGGGGGGTATATAAACAGCTGTTGTTTTCGGTCACATTAACACGGAAGGAAAAGATGCCTCGGGCTTGGGCTGGTCCTGGATTGGGCTTGGGCAAGTCTTGGATCACAATATATAACCCCCCAGCAGTCTCCTTCCATCGTACACAATGGAATTTTCCAAGCCTTGTCTATTCATTGGGAACTCAGAGAACGTAAAGTTTTGGGATAATTTACATACAATTTTTATGACCCGACACAATAATAATAAATATGTTTGATGTGCTCCTCTCTGAGCTGCAACCTTATCGTGGTAGAGGAGTTTGCGTGTCCCAATGATCCTAGGAGCTATGTTGTCCGGGGGCATAAAGCCCCCTGGTAGGGTCTCCCAAGGCAAACAGGTTCTAGGAGAGGGATCAGACAAAGAGCAGCTCGAAGACCTTTATGAAGAAGAAACATCATGGACCCAGATTTCCCTCGCCCGGACGCGGGTCACCGGGGCCCCCCTCTGGAGCCAGGCCCGGAGGTGGGGCACGATGGCGAGCGCCTGGTGGCCGGGCCTGTTCCCATGGGGCCCGGCCGGGCACAGCCCGAAGAGGCAACGTGGGTCACCCCTCCAATGGGCTCACCACCCATAGCAGGGGCCATAGAGGTCGGGTGCATTGTGAGCTGGGCGACAGCCGAAGGCAGGGCACTTGGCGGTCCGATCCTCGGCTACAGAAGCTAGCTCTTGGGACGTGGAACGTCACGTCACTGGGGGGGAAAGAGCCTGAGCTAGTGCGCGAAGTCGAGAAATTCCGGCTGGATATAGTCGGACTCACTTCGACGCACAGCAAGGGCTCTGGAACCACTTCTCTCGAGAGGGATTGGACCCTCTTCCACTCTGGCGTTGCCGGCAGTGAGAGGCGACGGGCTGGGGTGGCAATTCTTGTTTCCCCCCGGCTCAAAGCCTGTACGTTGGAGTTCAACCCGGTGGACGAAAGGGTAGCCTCCCTCCGCCTTCGGGTGGGGGGACGGGTCCTGACTGTTGTTTGTGCTTATGCACCAAACAGCAGTTCAGAGTACCCACCCTTTTTGGGAACGCTCGAGGGAGTACTGGAAAGTGCTCCCCCGGGTGATTCCCTTGTCCTACTGGGAGACTTCAACGCTCACGTTGGCAACGACAGTGAAACCTGGAGAGGCGTGATTGGGAAGAATGGCCGCCCGGATCTGAACCCGAGTGGTGTTTTGTTATTGGACTTTTGTGCTCGTCACATTTTGTCCATAACAAACACCATGTTCAAACATAAGGGTGTCCATATGTGCACTTGGCACCAGGACACCCTAGGCCGCAGTTCCATGATCGACTTTGTAGTTGTGTCATCGGATTTGCGGCCTCATGTTATGGACACTCGGGTGAAGAGAGGGGCGGAGCTTTCTACCGATCACCACATGGTGGTGAGTTGGCTGCGATGGTGGGGGAGGATGCCGGACAGACCTGGGAGGCCCAAACGCATTGTGAGGGTCTGCTGGGAACGTCTGGCAGAGTCTCCTGTCAGACAAAGTTTCAATTCCCACCTCCGGAAGAACTTTGAACATGTCACGAGGGAGGTGCTGGACATTGAGTCCGAGTGGACCATGTTCCGCACCTCTATTGTCGAGGCGGCAGATCGGAGCTGTGGCCGCAAGGTAGTTGGTGCCTGTCGGGGCGGCAATCCTAAAACCCCTTGGTGGACACCAGCGGTGAGGGATGCCGTCAAGCTGAAGAAGGAGTCCTATCGGGTCCTTTTGGCTCATAGGACTCCGGAGGCAGTGGACAGGTACCGACAGGCCAAGCGGTGTGCAGCTTCAGCGGTCGCGGAGGCAAAAACTCGGACATGGGAAGAGTTCGGGGAAGCTATGGAAAACGACTTCCGGACGGCTTCGAAGCGATTCTGGACCACCGTCCGCCGCCTCAGGAAGGGGAAGCAGTGCACTATCAACACCGTGTATGGTGCGGATGGTGTTCTGCTGACCTCGACTGCGGATGTTGTGGACAGGTGGAAGGAATACTTCGAAGACCTCCTCAATCCCACCAACACGTCTTCCTATGAGGAAGCAGTGCCTGGGGAATCTGTGGTGGACTCTCCTATTTCTGGGGCTGAGGTCGCTGAGGTAGTTAAAAAGCTCCTCGGTGGCAAGGCCCCAGGGGTGGACGAGATCCGCCCGGAGTTCCTTAAGGCTCTGGATGCTGTGGGGCTGTCTTGGTTGACAAGACTTTGCAGCATCGCGTGGACATCGGGGGTGGTACCTCTGGATTGGCAGACCGGGGTGGTGGTTCCTCTCTTCAAAAAGGGGGACTGGAGGGTGTGTTCCAACTATCCTGGGATCACACTCCTCAGCCTTCCCGGTAAGGTTTATTCAGGTGTACTGGAGAGGAGGCTACGTCGGATAGTCGAACCTCGGATTCAGGAGGAACAGTGTGGTTTTCGTCCTGGTCGTGGAACTGTGGACCAGCTCTATACTCTCGGCAGGGTTCTTGAGGGTGCATGGGAGTTTGCCCAACCAGTCTACATGTGCTTTGTGGACTTGGAGAAGGCATTCGACCGTGTCCCTCGGGAAGTCCTGTGGGGAGTGCTCAGAGAGTATGGGGTATCGGACTGTCTTATTGTGGCGGTCCGTTCCCGGTACGATCAGTGCCAGAGCTTGGTCCGCATTGCCGGCAGTAAGTCGAACACATTTCCAGTGAGGGTTGGACTCCGCCAAGGCTGTCCTTTGTCACCGATTCTGTTCATAACTTTTATGGACAGAATTTCTAGGCGCAGTCAAGGCGTTGAGGGGTTCCGGTTTGGTAACCGCAGGATTAGGTCTCTGCTTTTTGCAGATGATGTGGTCCTGATGGCTTCATCTGACCGGGATCTTCAGCTCTCGCTGGATCGGTTCGCAGCCGAGTGTGAAGCGACCGGAATGAGAATCAGCACCTCCAAGTCCGAGTCCATGGTTCTCGCCCGGAAAAGGGTGGAGTGCCATCTCCGGGTTGGGGAGGAGACCCTGCCCCAAGTGGAGGAGTTCAAGTACCTAGGAGTCTTGTTCACGAGTGAGGGAAGAGTGGATCGTGAGATCAACAGGCGGATCGGTGCGGCGTCTTCAGTAATGCGGACGTTGTACCGGTCCGTTGTGGTGAAGAAGGAGCTGAGCCGGAAGGCAAAGCTCTCAATTTACCGGTCGATCTACGTTCCCATCCTCACCTATGGTCATGAGCTTTGGGTCATGACCGAAAGGATAAGATCACGGGTACAAGCGGCCGAAATGAGTTTCCTCCGCCGTGTGGCGGGGCTCTCCCTTAGAGATAGGGTGAGAACCTCTGCCATCCGGGAGGAACTCAAAGTAAAGCCGCTGCTCCTTCACATCGAGAGGAGCCAGATGAGGTGGTTCGGGCATCTGGTCAGGATGCCACCCGAACGCCTCCCTAGGGAGGTGTTTAGGGCACGTCCAACCGGTAGGAGGCCACGGGGAAGACCCAGGACACGTTGGGAAGACTATGTCTCCCGGCTGGCCTGGGAACGCCTCGGGATCCCCCGGGAAGAGCTAGACGAAGTGGCTGGGGAGAGGGAAGTCTGGGTTTCCCTGCTTAGGCTGTTGCCCCCGCGACCCGACCTCGGATAAGCGGAAGATGATGGATGGATGGATGGATGTTTGATGTGATTATCTCGTGAATAAGTGCGATTTAATGGAGGTTTTGTGGCAGCGGTGCAACATTTGCCTGACGCAGCACATGTTTAATGAAGGCGATGGATAAAAAAAAAGATGCCAGTGGGCATTGAGGAATGAGGTGGGACAAATCAGACCGCCGTGGAAGAGAATCAGAGAGGATTACACAACAGTGATGACGGCAGTATGCTTTCATTTCATTGGGAGCCATCGTGTCAGAGTGAATTTAGAGCTGGAATATGAAACATTTGTCGGTGAGCAGAACGGGTGAGCAGCAACTGCGAGGAGGAGACTTTCGTGTATTTTTATTTTCACTGACGCATGCCAACATCAGCCAACCGACAGCACACAGAATTTTGACACATTTATGCCAGAGATCGACCAAAATGTTTTTTTTCAGGGCCGATATCAGTCATTAGTAGTCAAGGAGGCAATATTCATTTGCAGTAAAAGTTATCAAACATGAATATTATATGTCAGCAAATAGCTAGACAAGGTTTTAAAGCAGGGGTGTCAAACTCATTTTATATCGGGGACCACATGGAGAAAAATCTACTCCCAAGTGGGCCGGACTGGTAAAATCCCTGCGCGATAACTTAAAAATAAAGACACCTTCAGATTGTTTTCTGTGTTTAAAAATAAAAGAAGCACATTCCGAAAATGTACATATTGTTACGTCTGTTCGGCATCGTGGTGCCGGGTTCGATTCCCTCGAGGATACGTCGAAATTGAACACAAAAAAGGTAAGGTTTAACTATTTATTTGAATAACAAAAGGTGCTAGAAAACAAAAATACTGGAGCTAAGAAAAGGCAAACAAAAGACGCTAGCATGAAAGCTAGGATCAACAAATAGTAAACACATAGGGGAAAACAAAACATTTAGCATGAGAGCTAAGAATGAATAAAATTGCGCAGCGTGAGAGCTCGCGAGAATAATACTGCAATTGCATGTAAGCAAAAGTGCAAGGCAGATGTACCGTTGTGTGAAAACAAACTAGAGTCCCAGGCAGAAGAATGAAAAGAGGAAGGCTTATAAAGGGAATGTGATTAACAGAGAACAGGTGTGCAGGAACCGGGAGTAACAGCTGAAACTAATAAGTAACCATGGGGATGGACTAAACGGGAAATACACGGATCAAACGGAGAATGAGAACAAAGATGGAAAAACAAACAATAATATGTGAAGATCCGAGTCCCGGATCGCAACACATATCATAATGTTGTTGTTTTTTTACACTAACATGTTGCGGGTAATAGCACCACCCCCAACCCCGGCCACCTCAACAGACACATGGGATACATGGGATTCTGGGTATTTGTTCTGTTCTGTTTATGTTGTGTTACAGTGCGGATGTTCTCCCGAAATGTGTTTGTCATTCTTATTTGGTGTGGGTTCACAGTGTGGCGCATATTAGTGTTAAAGTTGTTTATATCACAACCCTCAGTGTAACATGTATGGCTGTTGAACAAGTATGCCTTGCAGTCGCTTGCACGTTGAGTCGGGCCGGGCCGGCACTCAGATAGCATTGTATTAAAGCGGATTGTCCAGGTGAAAATCTGAGAATGTTATCCTGGGGAGATTTCTGGGAGAGGCACTGAAATCCGGAAAACATCCCGTAAAAATGGTGGGGTTGGCAAGTATGCAGCTGAGCCACATCAAAGTGATCCAAGAACCACATGAGGCTCCGGAGCCGCGGGTTGCCGACCCCTGATCTACAGAGATACAAAGAATTGCTATTGCAACACTCAGTAGACACATGTAGACGAGCTGTTTCTTTCATTCAAAAATTTCAGGTTAATTTGTATACTTAGCAAACTCATCCGGTTAAAACCTGTTCGCGGGCCTGATCCGGCCTGCGGGCCGTACGTTTGACACCCCTGCTTTAAAGGGTAACTGCATTTTTTTGGGAATTGTGCCTATTCCCAACCATTATCAAAGACATGACCACGTTAGCCTTGATACTACATACCGTATTTTCTGGACCAGATTACAAAGCGCACTGCCGATGAATGGTCTATTTTCGATCTTTTTTTCATATATAAGATTATTGGGCGCATTAAAAGAGTCATATTATTAGGCTCGAACTACAGCAACTCACTTCTTGTCAGGATCCCCAGGAAGAACATCCAGAAGCCACAGTACTCACAGAATAGTGCTGCTGGGATCCTGATGATAGTGCGGAAATACGACCACATCACACCAGTTCTCAAATCCCTTCACTGGCTTACTGTTCCACTCAGGATTGAATCCAAAGTCTCCCTACTAACCCGCCAGTGCCTCCATTGAAATGCCTCTCTCGACTCCAAAGAACTACTCATCCCCAAATTCTCCACTCCGGACATGCTAACCTCCTCCAACCTTCTGAGGACAAAGGTACGAACAATGCTCCGCCACTCCCAGTCTGCGTAACGCTCTCCCTGACCAAATGAGGGCACCAGAGACTGTGAATGCTTTTAAAAAAAGCTTAAAAAGCCCTTTTTTTTTTTTTTTAAAGTCTTCTTTTTTTTTTTTAGATATATGTGTACTGGTTCTAGCTACTAGGCTGTTTTAGTTTTTATTTGTATTTCTTTAATACACTGTAGCACTTTGATGTTGTTGGCTCAATCTAAAGTGCTTTTTACAAATAAAATATATTATTATTATGATTATAATTGTTTTCTAAATGTCAAACACTTCCTTGTGGTCTACATAACATGTAATGGTGGTTCTTTGTTGCATAGATGAGTTTTTACAGATCATGTTCAAGCCGCTTTCTGACGGTTTTGTGGGCGGTCTTCTTTACCTGGCTCACCTTTGGCAAGATCTTTTCTCGGTCATCTTTGTTGTAGCGGTGTAGCGTGCAAGGATGTGAGTGGAAGAAGTGTCAAAGTGTCACAAACATCTATACTTTAGGCCATTCTAAGACAGTCATTTGCATGAGTTATGTCACCGTCTAAGAAGTTTTACTTATGTTTTCCAATGTTTTAAGAATCCATCCATCCGTTTTTCTACCGCTTATTCCGTTTTGGGGTCGCGGGGGGCGCTGGCGCCTATCTCAGCTACAATCGGGCGGAAGGCAGGGTACACCCTGGACAAGTCGCCACCTCATCGCAGGGCTAACACAGATTTTAAAAATGTGTAAAATATATTTTACATTCCAAAATTTCTGAAAACGAAGTTTTGTGTCATAATGCGACACAGTCATTTTGATAGTATGCTAATACAGCTAAAATAGACACTTACATAATGTGTTGTCTTCATTATAACACTTACATAAGAATTTAGTCATGTTGATAGTAGGCTAATAACACTAATGAAGACACATCATGTGTTGTCTTCATTATAACACTTGTAAAATACTTTTAAAGTAATTTTGATAGTAGGCTAATATAGTTAATATGGACACTTACATCATGTGTTGTCTTCATTATAACACTTATATAAGACTTTTAGAGTAATTTTGATAGTAAGTTAATACAGACACTTACATCATGTGTTGTCTTCATTATAACACTTATATACTGTAAGACTTTTAAAGTAATTTTGATAGTAGGCTAATATGGTTCATATAGACACTTACATCATGTGTTGTATGCGTTATAACACTTATGTAAGACTTATCCGTATGTACCATTGGCTGAATTTCTGATAGTTGCTTGTGTGCCATGTTGTTCCAGACCACAGCAAACATTAGCCAGCTTGCAAAGATTGTAATAAATCCACTAGAAGAAGACAGCATGGCTTTTTCTTTAACTTGGACACACACATATTTACCTTTGGCCATTCTAAGACAGTCATTTCCAGGAGTTATTTCGCCCTCTAAGAAGTTTTACTTGTGTTTTCCAATGTTGTGTCGAATAAATATTACATTTCAATATCATGTGTTGCCTTCATTATCCATCCATCAATCCATCTTCTTCCGTTTGTCCGAGGTCGGGTCGCGGGAGCAGCAGCCTAAGCAGATCAACCCAGACTTCCCTCTCCCCAGCCACTTCGTCCAGCTCCTCCTGGGGGATCCCATCCCAAGGCGTTCCCAGGTCAGCCGGGAGACATAGTCCTCCCAACGTGTCCTGGGTCTTCCCCGTGGCCTCCAACCGGTCGGACGTACCTGAAACACCTCTCTAGGGGGGCGTTCGGGTGGCATCCTGACCAGATGCCCGAACCACCTCATCTGGCTCTTCTTGATGTGGAGGAGCAGCGGCTTTACTTTGAGCTCTTCCCGGATGACAGAGCTTTTCCCCCTTATCTCTAAGGGAGAGCCCCGCTACCCGGCGGAAGAAACTCATTTCGGCCGCTTGAACCCGTGATCTTGTCCTTTCGATCATAACCCAAATCTCATGACCATAGGTGAGGATAGGAACTTAGATCGACCGGTAAATTGAGAGGTTTGCCTACCGGCTCAGCTCCTTCTTCACCACAACGGATCGATACAGCGTCCGTATTACTGAACACGCCGCACCGATCCGCCTGTCGACCTCACGATCCACTCTTCCCTCACTCAAGAGCAAGACTCCGAAGTACTTGAACTCCTCCACTTGGGGCAGGGTCACCTCCTCAAACCGGAAATGGCACTCCACCCTTTTCCGGGCGAGAACCATTGACTCGGACTTGGAGGTGCGGATTCTCATCCCAGTCACTTCTCACTCAGCTTCGAACCGAACCAGTAAGAGCTGAAGATCTTTCCTTCATTATAAGACTAGTAAAATGCTTATTTTTTTGTGGCTCTGACATTGGTCCAATATGGCTCCTTCAACATTTTGGGTTGCCGGGCCTCTGCTCCAATGGTACCCTTTGATAGTCGGAGATTGGAGGCAATGATCCGAAGGGTCAAACTGCAGACGGCTTTAAAGGTTTGTTGAACGTTCAATGAGGAGCTTTCCTTCCGAGTCTCCTGAACTAGACCGACCTGCTTACTCGGGATTTTCCCACGCTGTCAAAAACCTTGAATATGCAATAATGATGTCATTCACTTTTGTCCAATCACCTTCCAGCTTACTCAGAGCCTGTCGCTCTCTGGGGGCTGCTGCCTTTTTGAATTTCAAAGCACCTCCGCTATTCCCAACCAGATTACAATCACGCACACCACCTCCAACTGTTCCCCAGGTGGTTCTGGAAAACTATTATTTTCTGGCATCCGGCTTATTTTCAAACGTACCACTTTAGCTAAACCGCGGTAGAAAAAAAAAAAAGTCAAGTCATTCTCAATCTTATACTTGAGATCTCCTTTAAATGAAATAGATAAAACATGTAAGAATAGTTGAGTTTCACTTACGGTTGGATGCAGAACAAAATGTTCAAAGGTTCACAGAACTCCGGTTTATTAGTGATTCCCAGAGCCCAAAAAAAGTCTGCGGGCTTTACAGCGTTTTCTATTCTGGCTCCAGTACTATGGAATGCCGTTCCGGTAACGGTTAGAAATGCTACCTCAGTAGAAGCATTTAAGTCCCATCTTAAAACTCATTTTTATACTCTAGCTGTCATGTCTGGGATCATGTTTTGTTTAAGTTATGTTCTGTTTGGTTTTTGGACTCTTTTTAGTTCCTGCTTTTCACTCCCTTGTCTGGTTTCCATGGTTACCCATATGTTTCACCTGTTCCACATTTAAACTAACGCACCTGTTTTCAATCACCACAGTATTATTTAAGCCACAGTTGCCAGGTAGTCAGACACCACCTACTACTCACCCTCGATACACCTTCGTAAACCATACCGATGATCCATGTCCCGTTCTCTTTCCAAGTAAGTTATTCGTTATCCATGCCTTAGTGCAAGTTTTTGTTTTATGACCATAGTTTTTTTGCCTTAGTGCATGTTTTGTTTCATTGTCAAGTTTTTATACCTTCTCTGTGAGCGCTTTTCGTTTGTTCCTTTTTTGAGTACAGTATGAATAAAATATGTCATTACCATTACGTCGTGTCCGGTCCAATCGCTTTGCACCTCGGAAAAACGGTCCACATCTTGACACTAGTCTTTAAATAGACCCCCTTTTTAGAACAGTTATTCTGCCGTTTCTTTTCTTTTCTCCTCTGCCCCCCTCTCCCCCATGGAGGGGGGTGGGGGGGGGGGTGGACGACACAAGTCCGGTGTGGCCATGGATGAAGTGCTGGCTGTCCAGAGTCTGGACCCGGGGTGGACGCTCGCCTGTGCATCGGTTGGGGACATCCGCTCGGGATAGTCTCCTGCTGGCCCCACTATGGACTGGACTCTCACTATTATGTTTGATCCACTATGGACTGGACTTATACAGTATTATGTCAGACCCACTCGACGTCCATTGCATCCGGTCTCCCCTTGAGGCGGGGGGTTACCCACATTTGCGGTCCTCTCCAAGGTTTCTCATAGTCATTCTCATCGACGTCCCACCGGGTTGTGAGTTTTTCTTTGCCCTTATGTGGGCGCTGAACCGCGGATGTCGTTGTGGCTTGTGCAGCCTTTTGAGACACTTGTGATTAAGGGCTATATAAATAAACATTGATTGAAAACTGGGATAGGATTATAGAGATGAATGTAGAATCAACATGACTTTGTCCTGGAAGGGCCCGTAAAGAGGGCAAGGTCGTGCTCGTGTTAAACCCGTCAGAGGAGAGTCGGACACCAAATGGAAATTTCAATTCAAAATTCTAAACATGTGTGGTCTGGATCAGTGATTCTTAAACTGTGAACTCCATCTAGTGCACAGGTGTCAAACTCAAGGCCCGAGGGGCCAGATGTGGCCCGAAATTTCATTGTATTTGGCCCTCATAAGCCTGGAAATACTATGCATCAATAAAGTACTGACTAATTGTACTATTTCCTTCTATTTTAGGAGAAAACAAATATATGTACCCCATGTCATCGCAAATTGTGTCAACTAAAATATTGTCCAATTATGCAACAAATATATTATCAAACATTCGAACCATATAAATAAATACTAATAATAATGATTTCAAAGCAAGTTATCCATCAAATTGTGTAATGTAAAAGTAGCAATAGTTTCCATGGTAAAATTGTGAAATTTACTGTGATTCATAGAGTATTTTTCTCTAAATGAAAAAACAAAACAAAAAAACAGTGTTTTTTTACTGTAATGTGGTGGTGCCGTTTTGGCACTTACAGTAATATACCGAAAAAAACTACAGTTATTGATTTGTGGCAGAAAAAAAATACTGTAATATTGCATTTTTTTTTGTTTCCAGTAAAAAAACAAAAAAAAATTTACAGTCAAATTCTGGCAACCGAGCGGCCTTTTTTTTTTTTAAATAAAAATGTAAAATACCCCAAAATTGTAGGTGAAATTATAGCAACTAACTTACTTACATTTTAGTTTTTAAAAAATCAATGAATAAAATGCATTGAAAAAAAATGGTGTAATAGTCCTATTCACTGTTAGACAAGTGCCTCTGGGGCCAAACATAATTGTGGTGTGGCCCTAAGTGAAAACAACTTTTGATACCTCTGACCTAGAGGTATGCCAAAGAATCCCTTGATTGAAATAAATACAGTATTTAATTTTATTTTGCCCTGTGATGAGGTGGCGACTTGTCCAGGGTGTACCCCGCTTTGCGCCCGATTGTAGCTGAGATAGGCACCAGCGCCCCCCGCAACCTCAAAGCGAATAAGTGGTAGACAATGGATGAATGGATATATTCAAACACAGTGTTACTATTCAAACCGTGCGTAATGTTACAGTGGCCAAAACTATATTTGTTAAACAAAACCTCTACCAGTTGTTTTTTTTCATGAATACTTAGGCCTACTATGCTACTGTAATGTAAAGTTGGTCATTATGGTAGTACTTGGAGAAAACCGTTTGAAAACCCCTTCTTTATAGTTTTTCTGGGAGTATATTTGAACATTTTAATATGTGTAGTATACACTGCATCCAAACTTCAAGTTCAATATCAAGTTTTAACTTATTGGACTTATTCCCTGATGCCTATGAGTACAAAAGTACCTTGTCGACGGGATAACACGTAAGGCCAGATTTGACAGGGAACACCCACATTTACATTTTGGATGACAGCGTGCAATGACAGACTTAAATCGAATGAAAAAGAATATATATATATATATATATATATATATATATATATATATATATATATATATATATATATATATATATATATATATATATATATATATATATATATATATATTTCTTTGAGGAAGCGGTGCCTGGGGAATCTGTAGTGGACTCTCCTATTTCTGGGGCTGAGGTCGCTGAGGTAGTTAAAAAGCTCCTCGGCGGCAAGGCCCCGGGGGTGGATGAGATCCGCCCGGAGTTCCTTAAGGCTCTGGATGCTGTGGGGCTGTCTTGGATGACAATACTCTGCAGCATTGCGTGGACATCGGGGGCGGTACCTCTGGATTGGCAGACCGGGGTGGTGGTCCCTCTCTTTAAGAAGGGGGACCGGATGGTGTGTTCCAACTATCGTGGGATCACACTCCTCAGCCTTCCCGGTAAGGTTTATTCAGGTGTACTGGAGAGGAGGCTTCGCCGGATAGTCGAACCTCAGATTCAGGAGGAACAGTGTGGTTTTCGTCCTGGTCGTGGAACTGTGGACCAGCTCTATACTCTCGGCAGGGTTCTTGAGGGTGCATGGGAGTTTGCCCAACCAGTCTACATGTGCTTTGTGGACTTGGAGAAGGCATTCGACCGTGTCCCTCGGGAAGTCCTGTGGGGAGTGCTCAGAGAGTATGGGGTATCAGAAGGTCTTATTGTGGCAGTCCGCTCCCTGTACAATCAGTGTCAGAGCTTGGTCCGCATTGCCGGCAGTAAGTCGGACACGTTTCCAGTGAGGGTTGGACTCCGCCAAGGCTGTCCTTTGTCACCGATTCTGTTCATAACTTTTATGGACAGAATTTCTAGGCGCAGCCAAGGCGTTGAGGGGTTCCGGTTTGGTGGCCATGGGATTAGGTCTCTGCTTTTTGCAGATGATGTAGTCCTGATGGCTTCATCTGGCCGGGATCTTCAGCTCTCACTGGATCGGTTCGCAGCCGAGTGTGAAGCGACCGGAATGAGAATCAGCACCTCCAAGTCCGAGTCCATGGTTCTCGCCCGGAAAAAGGTGGAGTGCCATCTTCGGGTTGGGGAGGAGACCCTGCCCCAAGCGGAGGAGTTCAAGTACCTAGGAGTCTTGTTCACGAGTGGGGGAAGAGTGGATCATGAGATCGACAGGCGGATCGGTGCGGCGTCTTCAGTAATGCGGACGTTGTATCGATCCGTTGTGGTGAAGAAGGAGCTGAGCCGGAAGGCAAAGCTCTCAATTTACCGGTCGATCTACGTTCCCATCCTCACCTATGGTCATGAGCTTTGGGTCATGACCGAAAGGATAAGATCACGGGTACAAGCGGCCGAAATGAGTTTCCTCCGCCGGGTGGCGGGGCTCTCCCTTAGAGATAGGGTGAGAAGCTCTGCCATCCGGGAGGAACTCAACGTAAAGCCGCTGCTCCTCCACATCGAGATGAGCCAGATGAAGTGGTTCGGGCATCTGGTCAGGATGCCACCCGAACGCCTCCCTAGGGATGTGTTTAGGGCACGTCCAGCTGGTAGGAGGCCACGGGGAAGACCCAGGACACGTTGGGAAGACTATGTCTCCCGGCTGGCCTGGGAACGCCTCGGGATCCCCCGGGAAGAGCTAGACGAAGTGGCTGGAGATAGGGAAGTCTGGGCTTCCCTGCTTAGGCTGCTGCCCCCGTGACCCGATCTCGGATAAGCGGAAGATGATGGATGGATGGATGGATGGATGGATGGATGGATATATATATATATATATATATATATATATATATATATATATATATATATATATATATATATATATATATATATAGATAGATAGATAGATAAATATCAAAATGGTTGTATTAGGTGAAAAACGTTTGAAAACCACTGGTCTATATAACTTGTATTAGATACTATTTGGTGTATATTTTGCTCCAAACTCAAAACCATCCATCTTCTTCCGCTTATCCGAGGTCGGGTTGCAGGGGCAGCAGCCTAAGCAGGGAAGTCCAAAACTTCCTTCTCCCCAGCCACTTAGACCAGCTCTTCTCGGGGGATCCCGAGGCCGGCTGAGAGACATTAGTCTCTGCAACATGTCCTGGG
This sequence comes from Nerophis ophidion, assembly GCF_033978795.1. NCBI lineage: Eukaryota > Metazoa > Chordata > Actinopteri > Syngnathiformes > Syngnathidae > Nerophis > Nerophis ophidion. The sequence continues at coordinate 34,165,182 of NC_084629.1, read as the reverse complement.
TCTTCCCTGTGGACTCTTTCCACTTGGACGTGCTCTAAACACCTCCTGACCAAATGCCCAAACCACCTCATCTGGCTTATAACCAGTGTTCAGAAAGGACTTTTTATGAGTAACTAATTATATTAATTAATTAATTAATATCCGATATTCCAATAATGTCCAACTCTTAATTACCGATTCCTACATCAAGCGATACCGATATATACAGAGGTGGAATGAACACATTATTATGCTTAATTTTGTTGTGATGCCCTGCTGGATGCATTAAACAATGTAACAAGGTTTTCCAAAATAAATCAACTCAAGTTGAGGAAAAAAGTGCCAACATGGCACTGCCATATTTATTATTGAAATCACAAAGTACATTATGTTTTTTTAACATGCCTCAAAACAGCAGCTTGGGAATTTTGGGACATGCTCTCCCTGAGAGGGCATGAGGAGGTTGAGGTGGGCGGGATTGAAGGGCAGGGGTAGGAGGTAGCAGGGGGTGTATATTGCAGCGTTCCGGGAGAGTTAGTGCTGCAAGGGGTTCTGGGTATCTTTTCTTTTGTGTTTATGTTATATACGGTGCTGATGTTCTCCCGAAATGTGTTTGTCATTCTTGTTCGGTGTGGGTTCGCAGTGTGGCACATATTTGTAACAGTGTTAAAGTAAAATTAAGTTAAGTTGAAGTACCAATGATTGTCAAGTTGTTGATACGGCCACCCTAAGTGTGACCTGTATGGCTGTTGACCAAGTATGCTAGCATTTACTTTTGTGAAAAGCCTTGCATGACTGGACATGTCCATCAAAGCTCTGTACTACTCCCTACGTCCGTGTACACAGCACCGTTTTAAAAAGACATCAATTTTACTTTTTGGAACCGATCCCAATAATTTTGAAACAGATACTGGTAATTTCCGATATTGAATTTCAAAGCATTTATTGGCCGATAATATCGGCAGTCTGGTATTATCGGACATCCCTACTCGAAATACATAATTGTTTGCCTTGGTGCCCTAAAATATGAGCCCTCCTTTAAGGCAACACTTTCCTTGACGCTTATGGCTTGGGCAAGGGAAGAGTTTGGTGAGACCGTGAACCAAGATTTTCGAGTGGCCTCAAAGAGATTCTGTCAAACCATCCTACGACTCAGGAGGGGGAAGCAGTGCCCTGACCACACTGTTTATATTGGGGGCCTAAACCTGCTGACCACCACTGGGGATAAAGTTGTGTGGTGAAAGGAATACTTTGAGGATCTCCTTAATCCTACAGACACACCCTCCATAGAGGAGGCAGAGTCGAAGATCACAAATGTGGACATGTCCATCACTGGAGCCGAAGTTGCTGAGGTAATCAAAAAAATGCCCTAGGAAAGGACCAGATTGGCCCCGAATACTTCAAAACTCTGGATATTGAGGGATTGTCGTGGCTGACACGTCTTTTCAACATAGCGTGGAAGTCTGGGGCGGTACCTCTGGATTGGCAAACCTGGGTGGTGGTCCTCCTTTGTGTGTTCCAATTATAGAGGGATCACACTACTCTGCCTCATGGAGAAAGTTTATTCCATTCCGTTAGTCGAGCCTCGGCTTCAGGAGGAACAATGTGGTTTTTGTCCTGGTCATGGAGCACAGGACCAGATTTATACCCTCTTTAGGGTAATGGAGTGGGCATGGGAGTTTTCTTAACCTGTCCACGGGTTTTATGGATTTGGAAACAACCTTCGATCGTGTCGGGTTCGCATTGCTGGTAATAACTCAGACAAGTTCCCAGGGCTACCCTTTGTCACCAATCCTGTTCATTATCTTTATGGACAGAATTTCTGGGAGCAGTCAGTGTGTGGAGGGGCAAAACGCATCTCTGCGCTTTGCAGATGATGTGGTCCTGGTAGCTTCTTCGGGCTGGGACCTTCAGCTTTCACTGGGGGGGTTTGCAGCAGAATGTGATACTACTGGGATGAATATCAGCACCTACAAATCTGAGCCCATAGTTCCCAGTCGAAAAAGGGTGGATTTCACCCCTTTGGTCGGGAGTGAAGTTCTGCCTCGAGAGTTCAAGTATCTCCGGGTCTTGTTCACAAGTGAGGGAAGAAAATAACGCAAGATTTGACGGAGGGATTGGTGCGGCGTCAGCAGTGATGCTGTCCCTGCACCGGTCTGTTTTGGTGAATAAGGAGCTGAGCCAGAAGGCGAAGCGCTCAATTTACAAATTAACTCTAGGTAATTACCAAAAGGACAAGGTCGCGAATACAAGCGGCAGAAATTAGTTTACTCCGCAGAATTTCTGGGATCACTCTCAGAGATAGGGTGAGGAGCTTGGTCATTCGGGAGAGACTCACGAGTAGAGACGATGCTCCTTCACGTCGAGAGGAGCCTGCTGAGATGGCTCGGGCATCTACTACGGGACGGGCATGTCGAGCCGGAAGGAAAACCCGGGGCAAAACTAGGACACGTTGGAGTGACTATGTCTCACAGCTGGCCTGGGATTGCCTCAGTATCTCCCCAGTAGGACTAGAGGAGGTGGCCGGGGACAGGAAGTCTGGGCATCTGTGCTTAGACTGCTGACTGCATCCATTGACCGCCGCTTATCCGAGTCCGGGTCGGATAACCGGCGGACAATGGATAAATGAATATACTGTATTTTTCAGACTTCAGAGCCCACCGATATATATAAACCGCATCACAAAATTTTAGCAAAAAATATATTTCCATATATGTTAAAATTTGTTATTTCACATGCATATTTTGCAGGATCTCCATTCTTTACACATTCTATATTATTGTTTTTTTGGTATTGTTCCCAGCTCCATTGAGATTTACACTGAATCGTTCCTGGCTGATTCCTTAACTGTCCTCAGAATGATGTTTGTGTGCATCATCCATATTTTCCCTATAAAACTCATCTGAGCTTCTTTCCAAACACTGATCCCCAAAACACGTGTCTGTCAAGGCGCACTAATATCTATTTGTCTCGATTGTCATACATCTGACGTATCTAGAGAGAAAATATGTTCTGCCACCAACACATGATGTGACGTTCTTAATCACGTTAGTTTCACTTTAGGGGTCTGGCAACGAAGCTCAGGTTATAAATCAGTCCCTGACGGAGGTTGGCGACTATAGGAGACAGCAGCTATTTACAGCTTTTCTAATTTCTTGCGGAGACTGAACCGTCTCTGCTGAGCCATCCGCCTTCTTGTGTTCAAGTGGAGGCAACCCACTGGTTGTTCCTTCAAGTGAGGCAGCGTGAAAATTGCCTCAGGCTGTTTGAAACAAGCCTTTGGTTTTTGGAGCTGTTTTTTATGCACATGTGCAGCGTCGGCAATGTTTACACTTTTTTATATGCACACAGTGGACCCTCGATTTATGAAAACCTCTACTGTCGAACTTTTCGGGGTAAAAACTTTTATACCGCGTCAAATATGTCTGTGTTTAAACACTTTGTTCATTTTGTGTAACTCTGGAAGCCTTGGGCTATGTCTACACTAAGCTGGATAACCCCTTAAAGGGGAAAATTATCACCAGACCTATGTAAGCGTCAATATATATCTTGATGTTGCAGAAAAAAGACCATATGTTTTTTTAACCGATTTCCGAACTCTAAAAGGGTGAATTTGGCGATTGGAACGCCTTTCAATATTGACCTTTCACCGGTGACGTCACAACAGGAAGCAATCCGCCATTTTCTCAAACACATTACACACACCAAGTCAAATCAGCTCTGTTATTTTCCGTATTTTCGACTGTTTTCCGTACCTTGGAGACATCATGCCTCGTCGGTGTGTTGTCGGAGGGTGTAACAACACGAACAGAGACGGATTCAAGTTGACTTACGTGGAGTGTGCTAATCAGACATATCAATGATGCAAACATGCTATTTAAGCTAGCTGTATGTACATATTGCATCATTATGCCTCATTTGTAGCTATATTTGCATCTAGCCTTTCCCTCCACCCACATTTAATGCCAAACAAACACATACCAACCGACGGATTCAAGTTGCACCAGTGGTCAAAAGATGCGAAAGTCCCTCGTTTGTTCGGCACACTTTACCGACGATAGCGATGCTACGACAGAGATGGCACAGAGATGTGTGGATATCCTGCGACACTCAAAGCAGATGCATTTGCAACGATAAAGTCAACGAAATCACAAAGGTGAGTTTTGTTGATGTTATTGACTTATGTGCTAATCAGACATATTTGGTCACGGCATGACTGCAAGCTAATCGATGCTAACATGCTATTTAGGCTAGCTGTATGTACATATTGCATCATTATGCCTCATTTGTAGCTATATTTGCATCCAGCCTTTCCCTCCACCCACATTTAATGCCAAATAAACACATACCAACCGACGGATTCAAGTTGCACCAGTGGTCAAAAGATGCGAAAGTCCCTCGTTTGTTCGGCACCGACGATAGTGATGCTACGACAGAGATGGCACAGAGATGTGTGGATATCCTGCGACACTCAAAGCAGATGCATTTGCAACGATAAAGTCAACAAAATCACAAAGGTGAGTTTTGTTGATGTTATTGACTTATGTGCTAATCAGACATATTTGGTCACGGCATGACTGCAAGTTAATCGATGCTAACATGCTATTTAGGCTAGCTGTATGTACATATTGCATCGTTATGCCTCAGATGTAGCTATATTTGCATCCAGCCTTTCCCTCCACCCACATTTAATGCCAAACAAACACATATCAACCGACGGATTCAAGTTGCACCAGTGGTCAAAAGATGCGAAAGTCCCTCGTTTGTTCGGCACACTTTACCGACGATAGCGATGCTACGACAGAGATGGCACAGAGATGTGTGGATATCCTGTGACACTCAAAGCAGATGCATTTGCAACGATAAAGTCAACGAAATCACAAAGGTGAGTTTTGTTGATGTTATTGACTTATGTGCTAATCAGACATATTTGGTCACGGCATGACTGCAAGCTAATCGATGCTAACATGCTATTTAGGCTAGCTGTATGTACATATTGCATCGTTATGCCTCAGATGTAGCTATATTTGCATCCAGCCTTTCCCTCCACCCATGGACGGGTGGATATAGCGATGGTGAAAATCAGGCACTTTAAAGCTTTTTTTCGGGATATTGCGTGATGGGTAAAATTTTTTAAAAACTTCGAAATATAAAATAAGCCACTGGGAACTGATTTTTATTGGTTTTAGGCAATATATACACCCCCCCAATCTCCCGAATTCGGAGGTCTCAAGGTTGGCAGGTATGGGCGAGGGGGTCTTAAACGAACATTGTGTGTGTGTGGACACGAATAAAGTTAGGTGGAATTTACCCTAAATAACCTTAGTGTAGAAGGGGCCTTAGGGAGCTGCCATTTAGATGACATCATTTCTTTCACAGTACAGTCGTGCCCATTTTGACGAGGCAGAGGCCCTTACGGCACATCCAGTTTTAACAGTCCATTACACGGTCACCATTCCTCATTGCTTGTGTGTTTCTTTTCTCACCATTCAACAAGGTTTGTCTTCTTTGTTACTCACCATCTGTTAAGAAAACAACAACAAACCAACCGATAAAGAGGGAGGGAATAGCTGTGGACATAGAGAGGAGAGGGAACTTCGGAGCAGTAACACACTATTGTACAGGTTGCTACAAACATTTCCTACAAATCATCAGTTTCCTCTTATACCTACTGCATATAATATTTCCAAGGTTTCCCATTTATTTGTGGCGATTTGTCCAAGTGACTTGTCATTTCAATTTGTCCACTAGATGGCCACCTGACCCTACTTAGTTAAAGGCTAATTTTGTTAAGTAGCCAATCCTCTGCCGTAGTCACCACTTGAAAACAAACGGTAGTGCTGAACGATAATTGCATTTATTTCCAATTTAATAAAACGTGGTGTGAATGGGGCGTGGCCTGCGGGCCTGCAGCGAGGTAGGGTGTGCCAGACCAGCCTCGAAGTCAGTGACAGGTGCGTAGAAGGCCCACCTGGAGGAGAGACGTGGTTGGAGTGGGAGCCAGAAAAAGACACACGTACTGAGACACGCCGGACTGAAAAGGCCACGTATATATTGCTGGAAAGAAATCCCTACATGGTTGCATGCGAATAAAAACTGTCTTTGGAACAATGAAACAAGCTCGCCTGGAGATGCTTGGTGGTCAGGAGGACCCACTGGAAGAGAGCCTTCACACACAGTTAATGCATGCTCAAGTTTGCACGTAACGAGCAATCGAGCTGAGCAGGCACAGACGTCACTGCATTGTTTTGTGTGGCGTTAAAGAAAACCATAAAGCGCTACAGCGGCTAGTGTGCCGCGTTGACCGCATGGTAGCGGAAGTTTTCGTCCCAAGATGAAGTGAACAGCAGAATACAGACTGAAGATAAAACCTTATATGTGATACAAACAACAAAATACCAGTGCAGCTGGGAATGCACAGGAAACATATGAATATTTTCCAGACTATAGAGCACACCAGTATATAAGCCACTCCCATAATATTTTAGAAGCATGAAACATATTTGTCCATATATTAGCTGCACCGGACTATAAGCCACAGATTTTGGTTGATTGGTTGGTTTTGGCACCAACTGCTGGACTAGATCTGACCAATCTAAGTCTGTGAGCACCAACTGGAGAAGAAAACCAAGCAATCCAGTTGCGATCAATTAAACACCCTGAAATGACATCTGCCAGAACGGGGGGTCACAGCTAACTGCGGGGTTTGTTCCCCCAGGATGCAGACAGACCACTCCGGTCAAGACGTGCATTTAAGAACATGGTTTATTGTCGAAATGCAACAAGTACAAAACACTGATAAAAGTCAGAGGAAACACGTGCCGATCGCACTGGACGCTAAGGCTAGATTAGAGATAATGAATACTCACGTAACTGTGGCAAGAAGCAAACAATGAAGCCAGCACACTGACCAAAAAAGCCAGGATTAAATAGTCCCTCTGATTAGTGCTCAGAAAACAGGTGAGCATCCCGAGCACCAATCAGAGACAGGTGGAAAAAATAAGCACCCATGGTAACTAAAAGCAAACAAGGGCGCCCAAAAACAATAACTAAGAGAGTCCAAAACTCAGAAAATAAAACAAAAACACGGATCATGAAAAGCAACGACCTGGATGAATTAAAATCTTCATAGACAAGCTGCAGATATATGTTGTAAAATGAGTTATTTACACATAAATATTAAGTAAACGTAAAATGAGTTATTTACACATAAATATTAAGTAAACGTTTATTTAAATGCTTAATTGCTTCCAAACTTGGTCTGTAACACAGCAGTAAAACAGTTGATAGAAAAAAACATAAGTCATCGTTATGGACCCACTAGCTGCGCAAATAAACAGACTCAATAACTCCACAGTGACGTATTGGTGAATTCACTGAGGAACTTGTGAAACTAAAACAATACAAAAATAATGCTATTGTAAATTAATGATACTAACAGAAACACTTGTAAACGTGTTAGCATATTAGCTAATGCTAAAAACGCTAGCACATACAAATATGCAAGAAAACACGCCTAGAGACATTACACAGGGGTCGGTTTAGTAAGTAACAATTGTTTTAGTTATATTGTAAAACTTACCGTATTTTCCGCGCTATAAGCCGCACCTAAAAACCAAAAATTTTCTCAAAAGGTGACAGTGCGGCTTATAACCCGGTGCGCCTTATATATATATATTAATATAAATATTTATTTTCATAGAGTTTAGGTTTCGCAACTACGGTAAACAGCCGCCATCTTGTTTCCCCGTAGAAGAGGAAGCGCTTCTTCTTCTACGGTAAGCAACCGCCAAGGTAAGCGCCCGCCCACCTGGAAAGAGGAAGCACTTCTTCTTCTACGGTACGCAACCACCAAGGTAAGCACCCGCCCCCGTAGAAGAAGAAGCGCGCGGCTAATCCGATTCATTTCATTTGTGTGTTTCTGTAAAGAGGACCACAAAATGGTTCCTACTAAAAGAATAAGTCACGCAGAAGAACACGGAAATAGAGCAGCAGCGAGAGAATTGAACATAAATGAATCAATGGTGCTTAGGTGGAGGAAGCAACAAGATGACCTGCGCCAAGTAAAGAAGACAACACATAGTTTGAGGGAACAAAGCAAGATGGCAACAGTTGGAGGACAAACTGGAACAGTGGGTAGTTGAGCAGAGAGCAGCAAGCAGAAGTGTCAGTACCATCACTATTCCAATGAAAGCAACAGCGCTAGCAAGCGAACTTCACTTAGATGATTTAAAAAGGTGGTGCTTCTTGGTGTTTCCGGTTCATGAAAAGACGCAATCTCTCCATCCGCACACGGACTACTATTTCACAGCAACTGCCAAAAGACTTTCAAGAAAAGCTGGCTACTTTCCACGCATATTGTAAAAACAAGATAGCTGAAAAAAGATCCGGCCAGGAAGGCAGGATTCATGGAACTGCCGGACAGCAACAGCGACACTGACTCTGATGACTTCGACGAGACGGAGCCCACCATTTTGGATGCCGTATTCGCCCAAGAAGAAGAATTCGAGGGATTTATGGATGAGGAATAACTTCTGAGGGTGAGCTTTAAATGTTTATTTTGTGTGCTGTGACATTAACGTTCGAGCAAAGTTGAGTTATTGATGTTGCTATTGCTCTGCAATATTTTGAGTGTTACTATTGTTGTGATTGCACATTCGCACACTGGTTTGTATTATTAAAGTTTGACTGACCTATCCGACAGTTTTTTTGACATTCCCTTTAGCGCAGCGGGGGCACGGCTTATGACCCGGTGCGGCTTATAGGTTTACAAAGTTTTTAAATATGCCATTCATTGAAGGTGCGGCTTATAACACGGGGCGGCTTATAGCGCGGAAAATACGGTACAAGCGTTGCTTGGAGTGATGAATGAAACGCTATAGACGATAACACAAAACACTGTAGGCGTTCAGCCAGCAGCACTTGCAGTGAGCGAACTCATCCAAAAGAAGGTGGAATAGTAAAAAACAATAAGAATTCCATTGTCTTTGCACATGTTTTATAAAAAAAAATAATAAAACTTACATTATGGCCGCCAGTGAAGAAAAATCCATAAATTAGCAGCATATAGTCTGCAGTATACGATAAAGGCTGTCACCAAACAATAGACATACAAGAAACAATGTTCCAGAAACCAGCCAACAGCAACAGCAGAACATAAATAGACTTGATTACTAAACACAAGTAACCAAAGCCGAGGCGCTTCAAAGACAAGTAACAGGAAGTGAAAAACCACACATCGATCTCTGCTAGGTGTGAGTCCTATTAAGATGATGGCTGACGTTGTGAAAGGTTAACATTAAAGAAAGTAAGACAGCCACATTTTTTCTGGAATCGCTTTCATAACATCCAGCAGTCAAGTAATAAGAGATCAAAGAGAAACGACACACTTTCGGCCTTCACAATAGAAGCCCAGCAAGTCAAAGTCTTGTGGAAGTTTATCTTTCAAATACTATGCATAAGAAAGAACAAACTATCAAACTATAAATGTTTTTTTGTTTGTTGGCCAAAATTGTTCAGCAATAAAAACACGTAACAGGTAGGTCAAAAGGGAACATGAAACCAAAGTCAATAACTTCATGATCTGTTGTCCAAAGGGTTGAGAAGAAGTACGCGTACAAATTTTATGGAAGATAATTTTTGCCTTTCTACACATGAACACTCTGTAGGGGGAGATGTGGCCAGCGTGCCTGCAGGAGCAAAGGTCCCCGCCTCTGTCCATGGTCGGGACATGGGCTGACGGCGAGACACAGCTGGCAGGTGATTAGATTTCACAGGTGGTACCTGTTAATCTAATCATCTGTTGTTTTTAACAATAAGCGTCCGAGAGAGAGGATACGGACGGGACTGAAAAGTCAAGTTCTGCGGAAGAAAGACTTAGAATGCAATATAAGTGCATTAAAAACTTTGTTCAAGTTGCACGCCTGTCCCCGGTGAAGTGGGACCGCCAGGAAGTGACCTCCACGTACTAATTTTGTGTTATGGCAGATTATGCAAATTAGTTGATGACATCATCCCCTGCCTATTTGTGGGGGTCACTACAAATCATGTTCATTGTAGTAGTTTGACAACATTTAAGGCCAAGAGCGAGGATCTCCGACTGGCCCAAAGACACATTACGCCCCTAGTGGCAAGTAAGGGTATTGCATATGACAAGAAAAGTGTACGTCATTGCTTTTGTAAAACACCATCCATCCATGATGACATTTTCTGGACAAGTTGTCCATGTTGACGTTCGTTAGGGGAAAATCCAACAGATCCAAGCAGTCCAAATGTTGATATTTCATGTTGATTACATTTAATGTTGAAAGTTATTAGACTGTATGTACAATAGAAAAGTGGTGCAGACCGCTTTACTTCAATGAGGATTGTGCGTGTGCCACAAGGGGCATCGCCATGGAGACACTCATTCACTGCACATTCATGTTATCATGCAGCAAACTGTGGTGTTTTTTTTGTTGTTGTTTGTTTTCAAACATTTATCAGACATGTACCACTTGTTATGGGTATTTTAGAAGCAATTATGCAGGTCATCTGCATTGGAACCTCTATTTATGCTAGAGATGTCGGATAATATCGGACTGACGATATTATCGGCCGATAAATGCTTTAAAATGTAATTTCCGAAATTATTGGTATCGGTTTTAAAAAAGTAAAATTTCGGACTTTTCAAAACACCGCTGTATTGAGCCCCAAGTGGAGGAGTTCAAGTACCTAGGTGTCTTGTTCACGAGTGGGGAAGAGTGGATCGTGAGATCGACTGGCGGATCGGTGCGGCGTCTTCAGTAATGCGGACGTTGTACCGAGCCGTTGTGGTGAAGAAGGAGCTGAGCCGGAAGGCAAAGCTCTCAATTTACCGGTCGATCTACGTTCCCATCCTCACCTATGGTCATGAGCTTTGGGTCATGAGCGAAAGGACAAGATCACGGGTACAAACGGCCAAAATTAGTTTCCTCCGCCGTGTGGCGGGGCTCTCCCTTAGAGATAAGGTGAGAAGCTTTGTCATCCGGGCATCTGGTCAGGATGCCACCCGAACGCCTCCCTAGGGAGGTGTTTAGGGCACGCCCAACCGGTAGGAGGCCACGGGTAAGACCCAGGACACGTTGGGAAGACTACGTCTCCCGGCTGGCCTGGGAACGCCTCGGGATCCCCCGGGAAGAGCTAGACGAAATGGCTGGGGAGAGGGAGGTGTGGGCTTCCCTGCTTAGGCTGCTGCCCCCGCGACCCGACCTCGGATAAGCGGAAGAAGATGGATGGATGGATGTATGGAGTAGTACACGGACATAGGGAGATGTACAGAGCGCCAATAAACCTTTGCGTGCCGGCCCAATCACATAATATCTACGGCTTTTCACACACACAAGTGAATGCAAGGCATACTTGGTCAACAGCCATACAGGTCACACTGAGGGTGGCCGTATAAACAACTTTAACACTGTTACAAATATGTGAACTCACACCAAACACATTTCGGGAGAACATCCGCACCGTAACACAACATAAACACAACAGAACAAATACCCAGAATTCCTTGCAGCACTAACTCTTCCAGGACGCCATAATATACAACCCCCGCTACACCTACCTCCCGCCTCCCACACATCATTCCAAGCTGCTGTTTTGAGGCATGTTAAAAAAAAAATAATACACTTGGTGACTTCAATAATAAATATGGCAGTGCCATGTTAGCATTTTTTTCCATAACTTGAATTTTTTTATTTTGGAAAACCTTGTTACCTTGTTTAATGCATCCAGCCGGGCATCACAACAAAATTAGGCATAATTCCACGACTTTATATATCGGTATCGGTTGATTTCGTAATCGGTAATTAAGAGTTGGACAATATCGGATATTGGCAAAGAAAACATTATCGGACATCTCTAATTGTAACCCTTTTTTTAACGGCTGAATGCTTATCAGAAAGAGCTAGACTGCACTTACTGCTCCCAGGGCACAAAAAACATTCTTCAAGAAGTTATAAAGGATTGATCATTTATATTTTACGTGAAAAAAAATGAAAGCCATCATTATTTTTACATATTTTTTAATACAGAAAAAGATTTACATTGTTTTATACCACTGTTCCTATTCAGTGGCCTAGTGGTTAGAGCAGGGGTCGGGAACCTTTTTTGGCTGAGGGAGCCAAAAAGCCAAATATTTTGAAATATATTTCCGTAAGAGCCATATATTTTTTTTTTAACACTGAACACAACTAAACGCGTGCATTTTTAAGTAAAACCAACATTTCTAGAGTATAATAGGTCTCTTATTCTTTGTAATAAGATTGTTATTCTGAAGCTAACTGTGGAAGGGCGTGGCCTGCGGCCCTGCAGCGACAGGTGCGTAAATGGCCCACCTGGGCCTTGTTATCTAATCACCTGTCGCTCTGTTATAAGCAGCAGCCAGGAGGAGAGATGGGGTTGGGGCTGGAAATACAATAGCTGGAAAATTACTGAGAGATTTATTGAAAAATAAAACAATATTGTAACCCTGAAACAGGCTCTCACGTTAGTGCTTGGGGGTCTGAAGAACCCCCAGGAGGGCAAGCCCCACACTAACCAATAATAAATATATAACTTTTTACCATTGACGCAACTTCTTGAACAGGTGCGGTAGAAAACGGGTGGACGGATTAAAAATGCATGAGAATAACTTATATTTTGAACATTATTTTTAACACTGATTACAAGTGTAATTATTCATTACTTATCGTGTTAAGCAACGTCAGCTCAGATTTATCTGAGAGCCAGATGCAGTCATCAAAAGAGCCACATCTGGCTCTAGAGCCATAGGTTGCCTACCCCTGGGTTAGAGTGTCCGCCCTGAGATCAGTAGATTGTGAGTTCAAACCCCGGCCGAGTCATACACATTACCTCCCTGCCTGGCACTCAACATCAAGGGTTGGAATTGGGGGTTAAATCGCCAAAAATTATTCCCAGGCGCGGCCACCGCTGCTGCTCACTGCTCCCCTCACATCCCAGGGAGAGAATCATTTTGCCACACCTCGTGTCTGTGTGGCAATCATTGGTACTTTAACTTTTAACTTTAACTGTCAAATGTGTTCCACAAACTATCACCTTTGATTAAAATACATATTGCCACTATCACTGCTCTAAATCCAGATTTATTGAAGATCTCAGTTCCTTTCAGATTATAATTACTCTCTCTTGTTACAAATCTGTTTTGAATTTGTCCCAAAGTCGTCTTTGTTGTCTCTCATCAAGTCTGCCATGTCTTGTTGTTGTTGAATGCAAAGCGAATGTTGGGATGCGTCTGTGAAATCAATACACCGCCGTATGCTTAAAAGTATCAAAATATGCAAATATATCATGTTATTATGAATGTTACACACATGAATACTTACAGTGTGTATATAAAACACTCATGGAGGTTTTTTCGATGTTTATTAGAAAGCTAAATCGGCGAAATAGAGCCAATCCCATTGCCTCCATTGTTAGCTGACTCTTGCTAGTGTTTATTTACGAGTATTAAAAAAAAAGACAAACTTGTCTTCAAAAGGATTGTAGAACAATTTTGATTAAAAGTACCGTTCCCCGTTATGTACAACATCCCGTCTGAAAGGCAATTTATCTTTGTATATCTGTTGTTTAGCATTTGCGACCCTGCAAATTTGCATGTTGTTTTGGTAAAAAAATATACCAATTTTTTCACCCCCAATATACAAACCATATTTTCTGGACCATAGTGCGCACCGGATTATAGGGCGCATAAAAGAAGTCCTATTATCTTTTTTTATAAATGGAAAACACTTCCTCATGGTCTACAAAACATGTACTGGTGGTTCTTTGGTCAAAATGTCGCTTTCTGACAGTCGCTTCAGGATGCGTCGTTTTTTGGGAGGTCTTGTTTACATGCCTCCACTTCGACAGCGTCTTTTGTCCGTCATCTTTGTTGTAGCGGTGTAGCGTGCAAGGATGGGAGCGGAAGATCTAACTGTTTTAATGACATTAATCCATTTTCCATTTTCTACCGCTTATTCCCTTTTGGGGTCGCGGGGGGCGCTGGCGCCTAGCTCAGCTACAATCGGGCGGAAGGCGGGGTACACCCTGGACAAGTCGCCACCTCATCGCAGGGCCAACACAGATAGACAGACAACATTCACACTCACATACGGGGGCCAATTTAGTGTTGCCAATCAACCTATCCCCAGGTGCATGTCTTTGGAAGTGGGAGGAAGCCGGAGTACTCCACACAGAAAGATCCCGAGCCTGGATTTGAACCCAGGACTGCAGGACCTTCGTATTGTGAGGCAGACACACTAACCCCTCTGCCACCGTGAAGCCCTTTAATGACATTAAGGCATTACTTAAATCAATAACGGAGCAACATCTCCTCAACCGGAAACAACAACACCGGAAATGCGTCCCGTGAAAAACCGTCCGACCGGAACTCCCTAATAACTAAAGTTCCTTGGGTGAATAATGTAAACGAACTACACCGGTAGTTTTTAGCGCATACATAGCCAAATATAAGTTTGAACTTTACACTACTTTATATTAGAAATGGCAACAGTGGAGGATGCATTTTTAGGACATATGCAGATCCCAAATACAGATCAGCAGGTACAGGAAGATGAGACAAGTTGCTTTTACATAACATTGCGAAAAAAAACCCCGCCAGATAATGTGTTTTAACTTATAAACACACACCATAACAATACTCGTAAGTTGAAGGACAGTACGGTGCGACTTCATGGCTTACCAAAGTCGTACTAAAACATTTTAATATATTTTTTAGCGCCGTGTGTAATGTTCTATATTAGAGGTTCTCAAATGGGGGTACTTGAAGGTATGCCAAAGGGTTACATGAGATTTTTTTCAAATATTCTAAAAATAGCAACAATTCAAAAATCTTTTATTAATATATTTATTTAATAATACGTCAACAAAATATGAATATACGTTCATAAACCGTGAAAATAAATGTAATTATGCAATATTCAGTGTTGACAGCTAGATTTTTTGTGGACATGTTCCATAAATATTGATCTTAAAGATTTATTTTTTTGTGAAGAAATGTTTAGAATGAAGTTGATGAATCCAGATGGATCTCTATTACAATCCCCAAAGAGGGCACTTTAAGTTGATGATTACTTTTATGTGTAGAAATCTTTATTTATAATTGAATTACTTATTTATTTTTCAACAAGTTTTTAGTTATTTTTATATATTTTTTTCCAAATAGTTCAATAAAGACCACTACAAAAGAGCAATATTTGCACTGTTATACAATTTAAAAATCAGAAACTGATGACATAGTGCTGTATTTTACTTCTTTGTCTCTTTTTTTTCAACCAAAAATGCTTTGCTCTGATTAGGGGGTACTTGAATTAAAAAAAAAATGTTCACAGGAGGTACATCACTGAAAAAAGGTTGAGAACCACTGTTCTATATTTTCAATGGAACATATACAATCTGGGGCGTTGTTTACTTGAGTCATATTGCAGTCTACACTTATCTCTTATGTGTGACTGCCATCTACTGGTCACAATTTAGCATGCAACAATTAAAATAGCTTCAAGGTCGGTAAGCACAACCAAAATAATTGTGTACCAGGTTATAAGGCGCGCTGTTTTGAGAAAATAAAAGGATTTTAAGGGCGCTTTATAGTCCGAAAAATACAATAGATCATTTTTGGCAGAAACAATGTAATTCGTACAAAAGATCTGATAACATAATATATTTACTTTTTACTTTTTTTTAAATTGATCTCAACTCTGTACACTGCTGCTGGAATTTTCATTTTCCTGAAGGAACTCTCCTGAAGGAATCAATAAAGTACTATCTATCTATCTATCCATCTAGATTATAGGTGGAATAGAGCGACACACATTGGCTCCATTGTCAGCTGACTTTTTGTCGTGTTTATTTACGACTTAGAATGCGAAAAAGAGAAAAATTGTCTTGTTGTCCTATATAAGGATTGTGAATGTTAAACACAATTCAGCTCCGATTTAAGCCCGCCAACTGCATTGCTCTTGAGCAGGGGTCGGGAACCTTTTTGGCTGAGAGAGCCATTGAAGCCAAACATTTTAAAATGTATTTCCGTGAGAACCATATAATGTTTTTCAAACATTGAATACAATTAAATGTGTGCATTTTTATGTAAAACAGGTGCGGTAGAACAGTCTTTTGCGACCACTGTGCCGTGAGATACAGTCTGGTGTGCCGTGGGAGATTATCTAATTTTCACCTATATGGGTTAAAAAATATTTTTCGCAAACCAGTAATTACAGTCTGAAAATGATGTGGTGTTGTTGAGTGGTCTGCGCTGTCTAGAGCTAATTGCTTTGTAGATGTCGGAAACAGCGGGAGGCAGGGTGCAGGTAAAAAAAAGGTGTCTAATGCTTAAAACATAAAAAACAAAAGGTTAATTCCCCTAAGAAAAGGCATTAAAGCTTAGGGAAGGCTATGCAGACCAAAACTAAAAATGAACTGGCTACAAATTAATCAAAAAAACAGAATGCTGGACGACAGCAAAGACTTACTGTGGAGCAAAGACAATGTACGTCCGAACATGACATGACAATCGACAATGTCCCCACAAAGAAGGATAAAAACGACTGAAATATTCTTGATTGCTAAAACAAAGTAGATGCGGGAAGTAGCGCTCAAAGGAAGACATGAAACTGCAACAGGAAAATACCAAAAAAAGAGAAAAAGCTACCAAAATAGGACCGCAAGACAAGAACTGAAACACTACACACGGAAAAACAGCAAACAACTCAAAATAAGTCACGGCGTGATGTGACAGGTGGTGACAGTACATCTACTTTGAGACAAGAGCTATATTGATGCATGCTTGGTTATGGTTTAAAGTCGTATCCAACAATTGTGACAACGACTTTTTACTGTCAACTGAGTTTCGTTTTTAATACATTTCTGCTGGTGGTGTGCCTCCGGATTTTTTAAAAGCAAAAAATGTGCCTTGGCTCAAAAAAGGTTGAAAAACACTGCGGTAGAAAACGGATGAAGGGATAAAAATGCATGAGAATTTTTTACATTTTGAATGTTATTATTAACACTGATTACCAGTGGAATTATTCATTACTTATTGTGTTAAGCAATGTAAGATAAAATTATTCTGAGAGCCAGCTGCAGTCATCAAAAGAGCCACATCTGGCTCTAGAGCAGGGGTGTCGAAGTCAAATACAGAGTGGCCCAAAATTTAAAACTGAACAAAGCCGCAGGCCAAGGTTGAAAAAATTAACCTTTTAATAGGAACCCAAACAAGTGTTGCATTAAATATTGAACAAGCAAGGCTTATATAACTCTAGTGACATGCAAAATCCAGTTTCAAATAATAACAATAATATTTTTTTAAAAATATCAATGGCATACCAAATAAAATTTAAATAAAAATGTAATGCCTTTTTTCCTCTTTGAAATCTTCTGAGGTAAATGTCAATTTTTTTCCACAGGCTAATAATGCATTTGAAGATAAAATAACAATAATGAATGAACCAAACATTCAAGCCTTGAAGTAGCAAGAGAAAATGCATGAATAAAACGTTAATTATTGGTCTGTTTGCTGGAAGTTTCCCGGAAGAGTTAGTGCTGCAAGGGATCGCTGCTTTCGATACCGTCGATCATAATATTTTATTAGAACGTATCAAAACACGAATTGGTATGTCAGACTTAGCCCTGTCTTGGTTTAACTCTTATCTTACTGATAGGATGCAGTGTGTCTCCCATAACAATGTGACCTCGGACTACGTTAAGGTAACGTGTGGAGTTCCCCAGGGTTCGGTCCTTGGCCCTGCACTCTTCAGCATCTACATGCTGCCGCTAGGTGACATCATACGCAAATACGGTGTTAGCTTTCACTGTTATGCTGATGACACCCAACTCTACATGCCCCTAAAGCTGACCAACACGCCGGATTGTAGTCAGCTGGAGGCGTGTCTTAATGAAATTAAACAATGGATGTCCGCTAACTTTTTGCAACTCAACGCCAAAAAAACGGAAATGCTGATTATCGGTCCTGCTAGACACCGAACTCTATTTAATAATACAACTCTAACATTTGAGAACCAAACAATTAAACAAGGCGACACGGTAAAGAATCTGGGTATTATCTTCGACCCAACTCTCTCCTTTGAGGCACACATTAAAAGCGTTACTAAAACGGCCTTCTTTCATCTCCGTAACATCGCTAAAATTCGCTCCATTCTGTCCACTAAAGACGCTGAGATCATTATCCATGCGTTTGTTACGTCTCGCCTCGACTACTGTAACGTATTATTTTCGGGTCTCCCCATGTCTAGCATTAAAAGATTACAGTTGGTACAAAATGCGGCTGCTAGACTTTTGACAAGAACAAGAAAGTTTGATCACATTACGCCTGTACTGGCTCACCTGCACTGGCTTCCTGTGCACTTAAGATGTGACTTTAAGGTTTTACTACTTACGTATAAAATACTACACGGTCTAGCTCCATCTTATCTTGCCGATTGTATTGTACCATATGTCCCGGCAAGAAATCTGCGTTCAAAGGATTCCGGCTTATTAGTGATTCCCAAAGCCCAAAAAAAGTCTGCGGGCTATAGAGCATTTTCCGTTCGGGCTCCAGTACTCTGGAATACTCTCCCGGTAACAGTTCGCGATGCCACCTCAGTAGAAGCATTTAAGTCTCACCTTAAAACTCATTTGTATACTCTAGCCTTTAAATAGACTCCCTTTTTAGACCAGTTGATCTGCCGTTTCTTTTCTTTTTCTTCTATGTCCCACTCTCCCGTGTGGAGGGGGTCCGGTCCGATCCGGTGGCCATGTACTGCTTGCCTGTGTATCGGCTGGGGACATCTCTGCGCTGCTGGTCCGCCTACGCTTGGGATGGTTTCCTGCTGGCTCCGCTGTGAACGGGACTCTCGCTGCTGTGTCTTGGATCCTCTTTGGACTGGACTCTCGCGACTGTGTTGTATCCATTGTGGATTGAACTTTCACAGTATCATGTTAGATCCGCTCGACATCCATTGCTTTCCTCCTCTCTAAGGTTCTCATAGTCATCATTGTCACCGACATCCCACTGGGTCATTATTGTCACCAATGTCCCACTGGGTGTGAGTTTTCCTTGCCCTTATGTGGGCCTACCGAGGATGTCGTGGTGGTTTGTGCAGCCCTTTGAGACACTAGTGATTTAGGGCTATATAAGTAAACATTGATTGATTGATTGATTCTGGGTATTTGTTCTGTTGCGTTACGGTGCGGATGTTCACCCGAAATGTGTTTGTCATTCTTGTTTGTTGTGGGTTCACAGTGTGGCGCATATTTGTAACAGTGCTAAAGTTGTTCATACAGCCACCCTCAGTGTGACCTGTATGGCTGTTGACCAAGTATGCATTGCATTCACTTGTGTGTGTGTGTGTGTGTGTGTAATAGCCACGAATATTATGTGACACGCTTTTAGTATGGAGGAAAAGCGGACGTGACGACAGGTTGTAGAGAATGCTAAAGGCAGTGCCTTAAATGCACGCCCCAATATAGTTGTCCAGGTGGAAATTGGTAGAAATTCGGGAGAATGGTTGCCCCGGGAGATTTTCGGGAGGGGCACTGAACTTCGGGAGTCTACCGGGAAAATTAGGAGGGTTGGCAAGTATGAGTATTAGCGGTGAATGCGGTGTTACAGCGGCACCGACGCTGTATAACACCGGCGGGCCAGCTCTAATGCTAAATTGATATTGCCTCAAGGGCCAAATGAAATTACACGGCGGGCCAGATATGTCCCGCGGGCCAGAGTTTGACACCCATGCTCTAGAGCAGGGGTGGGCATTACGTCGATCGCGATCGACTGGTCGATCGCGGAGGGTGTGTCAGTCGATCTCAAGCCAGGCATTAAAAAATATACATAAAAATGAGCAATCATCAATCATACCAAGACTTCACTTTCGTCAGTTGTTTGACATTCTCAGCAACCGAGGATCTTGTGAGATGACGCTGGCTGCTGCGAGCTCATATTTAAGAAAAAAATCACTAACAAGGCAGACGGAGAGAAACACAGTTTATTTCTAGAGACTCCGTACCTACTGTCAAAACTCTAAAGACCGACTGCACAGTTCCTGTCTTCACCATAAAAGACCTGTTTCATCCTGCCTGTGCTAACAAAATAAGAGTCTCAGAAAGCTAGCGTGCACAAGCTAGCAAGCTACGGGGTTTGATGCCAATGTATTTCTCCCACGCCCTCAGCGACCGCTTTCTCACTTGCTTGCCCACCCGCACACTCACTGACGTCACTCACCTGCTGCCAGACATTAAAGGGCCACACACATATGCTACTCTCATAACAAAGTGTTTAAAAACGAGTATGCAAGTTGGACAAATGAGATGCCAAATCCAACCACTTTCATGTGGTATTGGACAGAAAGGAGGACTTTTTTTTCCCTCCATTTGAAAATGCGGACGTTATCAGCACCACTGTCTAATTCCAATCAATGCAAGTCATCAGAATCAAATACACCAACTTATATTCTTGTCTTCATGAAAGAAAGGAATCTATGTGTGTTAAACATGCTTGTATTATCATTAAACACCATTAACTTGTTAACAAAAATGTCTATTTCATAAATAAATAAATATAAATTATAAATAGGAATGAGGTAGATCTCCTCGACTTGGTCAATTGAAAAGTAGCTCACCTGCAGAAAAAGTGTGAGCGCCCCTGGTCTAGAGCCATAGGTTCCCTACCCCTGCTCTTGAGTGTTTGCTCTTTCTGAGTTTGTTTGAGTAAAGAACACCAACAATATCAATCTCTGTGATACAAGCAGCGCATGAAAGTGAGCATGCATGTGTGATACCGAGTACAGCTGCTGATATGGTGCAGAGGCTGAGGTCTAAATATTCCACAGCTTCCTCCTCTGAGCCTTAGGATGTGTGGCTGCGTACGTGCCTGGATGGGCCCAGACCTGTGTAGCCAACTCTTACGTTTTCTTTTCCCCGCGCCTTTGTTCAGGAAAATAAAAAATTTCAACTTGCCAAGCCGACCTTCCTGTGACGGAGAAATGAGCGCAGCATGTTTCGAATGGATTGGTTTCATTTGTTAGGCGATGCACTCCGAAATAACCTTGAGCTGTGATCATTGCACAAAGCATCAATAAAAAGAGATGCACGTGACATTTTATTTTATTTTTTTCTTACTTGTGTAGGGACTTTCCACAAACACAGGGCCACGGGTAAGAGGGACGCAAACTTGTGTTTTCAAGGAGACAATTCATGTTGGACACAATTAACTGTGCTTGTGTTACAATAAACGATGTCAGCGTGAAGGTTACCTTCTTCATCACGTCCTGTTGTTTTGTTAGTCATTTAAATGCAAATGTATGAACTCATCTCATCGCCACTAATGGCCGGGGCCACTTATTCTTATAAAATGTGGTAACGTATTATTTTCGGGTCTCCTATGTCTAGCATTAAAATATTACAGTTGGTACAAAATGCGGCTGTTAGACTTATAGACAGGAACAAGAAAGATCGATCATATTACGCCTATACTGTATATAACTTTATATACTTATATATAGTAGGGGTGTGGGAAAAAAATCAATTCGAATACGAATCGAATCGTTTATGTTGTGCAATTCAGAATCGATTCTAATTTTAAAAAAATCGATTATTTAAAAAAAAAACGTTTTATTTGTTTTTAATTAATCCAACAAACCACTAAACAGCAATACCATAACAATGCAATCCAATTCCAAAACCAAACCTGACCCAGCAACACTCAGCATTGCAATAATCAGAGCATTTGAGAGGAGACACAAACACGACACAGAACAAACCAAAAGTAGTGAAACAAAAATAAATATTATCAACAACAGTATCAATGTTAGTTATGATTTCAGCATAGCAGTGATTAAAAATCCCTCATTGACATTATCATTAGACATTTGCCAGATTGTAGCTGAGATAGGTGCCAGCGCCCCCAGCGACCCCAAAAGGGAATAAGCGGTAGAAAATGGATGGATGGATTTGCTTACACTTGCATCGCATCTCATAAGCTTGACAACACACTGTGTCCAATTTTTTCACAAATATAAAATAAGTCATGTTTTGGGTTTGTTCAATAGTTAAAACAAATTTACATTATTGCAATCAGTTGATAAAACATTGTCCTTTAGAATTATAGAAGGTTTTTACAAAAATCTACTACTCTGCTTCCATGTCAGCAGACTGGGGTAGATCCTGCTGAAATCCTATGTATTGAATGAATCCAAAATCCTTTTAAATCGGGAAAAAAATCGTTTTTGAATCGAGAATCGAATCGAATCGAAAAAAATCGATATATATTCTCGAATTGTGACCCCAAGAATCGATATTGAATCGAATCGTGGGACACCCAAAGATTCACAGCCCTAATATATATATATATATATATATATATATATATATATATATATATATATATATATATATATATATATATATATATATAGTACTGTCTCAGAAAATTAAAGTTAAAGTTAAAGTTAAAGTACCAATGATTGAGAATATTGTGATAAAGTCATTTATTTTCTGTAATGCAACTAAAAACATGAACATGCCATACATTCTGGATTCGTTTCACATCAACTGAAATATTGTAAGCCTTTTTTATTTTAATATTGCTGATTATGGCATGCAGCTAAAGAAAACTCAAAAATTTGAATATTTCCTCAGACCAAGTGAAAAAAAAAAGATTTATAACAGCAAAACAAAATCAAACATTTGAAAATGTCAATTAATGCACTCGGTACTTGGTTGGGAATCCTTTTACTGCCTCAAGGCGGCATGGCATGGAGGCAATCAGCCTGTGGCATTGCTGAGGTGTTATGGATGCCCAGGATGCTTCAATAGCGGCCTTTGGCTCATTTGCATTATTGGGTCTGGCGTCTCTCAGCTTCTTCTTCACAATACCCAACACATTCTCTATGGCAGGGGTCACCAACCTTTTTGAAAGCAAGAGCTACTTCTTGGGTACTGGTTAATGCGAAGGGCTACCAGTTTGATACACGCTTAAATACATTGCCAGAAATAGCCAATTTGCTCAATTTACCTTTGAATAGGTAAATCTATATATATGAAAAATGGGTATTTCTGTCTGTCTTTCCGTCGTACATTTTTTTTTCCTTTTACGGAAGGTTTTTTATAGAGAATAAATGATGAAAAAACACTTAATTGAACGGTTTAAAAGAGGAGAAAATACCAACAAAATGAAAATAAAATTGTGTAACATAGTTTATCTCCAATTTCGACTCTTCAAAATTCAACCAAAAAAATTAAGAGAAAACCAGCTAATTTGAATCTTTTTGAAAAAAAAAAAAAAAAAAGAAAAATTCATGGAACATCTTTAGTAATTTTTCCTGATTAAGATAAATTTTAAAATTTTGATGACATGTTTTGAATAGGTTAAAATCCAATCTGCACTTTGCTAGAATATATAACAAATTGGACCAAGCTATATTTCTAAAAAAGACAAATCCTCATTTCTTCTAGATTTTCCAGAACAAACATTTTAAAAGAAATTCAAAATACTTTGGAATAAGATTTAAATTTGATTCTACAGATTTTCTAGATGTGCCGGAATATTTTTTTTGAATTTTAATCATAATAAGTTTGAAAAAATATTTCACAAATATTCTTCATGGAAAGAACAGAAGCTAAATTGAAGAATTAAATCAAAATGTATTTATTATTCTTTACAATAAAATAAATACATTTACTTCAACATTGATTTAAATTGTCAGGAAAGTAGAGGAAGGAATTTAAAAGTTAAATTGTATATGTGTTTAAAAATCTTAAAATGATGTTTAAGGTTGTATATTTTCTCAAAAATTGTCCTTCTGAAAGTTATAAGAAGCAAAGTAAAAAACATAAGTGAATTTATTTAAACAAGTGAAGACCAAGTCTTTAAAATATTTTTGGGATTTTCAAATTCTATTTGAGTTTTGTCTCTCAGAATTAAAAATGTTGAGCAAAGCGGAACCAGCCTGCTAGTAAATGAATACAATTTAAAAAATAGAGGCAGCTCACTGGTAAGTGCTGTTATTTGAGCTATTTCAGAACAGGCTAGCGGGCTACTCATCTGGTCCTTACGGGCTACCTGGTGCCCGCGGGCACCGCGTTGGTGACCCCTGCTCTATGGGGTTCAGGTCAGGGGAGTTGGCAGGCCAATCAAGGACGGTAATGTCATGGTCAGTACACCAGTTACTGGTGGTTTTGGCATTGTGGACAGGTGCCAGATCATGCTGGAAAATGAAATCATCATCTCCATAGAGCTTTTCAACAGATGGAAGCATGTAGTGCTCTAGAATCTCTCGGTACACAGCTGCATTGACTCTGGACTTGATGAAACAGAGTGGACCAACACCAGCAGCTGACATGGCTTCCCAAACCATTGCTGACTGTGGGAACTTCACACTGGATTTCAAGCAACTAGGATTTTGCTCCTATACAGCCTTCCTTCAGACTGTAGCACCTTGACTTCCAAATTAAAGTGTGGAGTTCCCACATTCAGCAATGTTTTTATATATATATATATATATATATATATATATATATATATATATATATATATATATATATATATATATACATATATACCTATACTGGCTCACCTGCACTGGTTTCCTGTGCACTTAAGATGCGACTTTAAGGTTGTTTTACTTAGGTATAAAATACTACACAGTCTAGCTCCATCCTATCTTGCTGATTGCATTTTACCATATGTCCCGGCAAGAAATCTGCGTTCAACAAACTCCGGCTTATTAGTGATTCCAAGAGCCCAAAAAAAGTCTGCGGGCTAAAGAGCGTTTTCTATTCGGGCTCCAGTACTCCGGTAACTGTTAGAGATGCTACCTCAGTAGAAGCATTTAAGTCCCATCTTAAAACTCATTTGTATACTCTAGCCTTTAAATAAACCCCCCTTTAGACCAGTTGATCACCCGTTTTTTTTCTGCTCTGCCCCCATCTCCTGTGTGGAGAGGGAGTGCACAGATTCGGTGGCCACAGATGACGCGCTAGCGATCCAAAGTCGGGATCTAGGGTGGATCACTCATCTGTGCATCAGTTGGGGGAAGTCTCTGCACTGCTGACCTGTCTCCACTCAAGATTATCTCCTGCTGGCCCCAATATGGACTGGACTCTCACAATATTATGTTAGATCCACTATGGACTGGACTCTCACACTATTATGTTAGATCCACTATGGACTGGACTCTCACACTACTATGTTAGATCCACTATGGACTGGACTCTCACAATATTATCCTAGATCCACTATGGACTGGACTCTCACACTATTATGTTAGATCCAGTGGATCTAACTATAATATGCTAGATCCAGTATGGACTGGATTCTGAACGACTTTGCCTTTACTAAGATATTCAACCAGTCCCTATCACAGGGTGTGATTCCACCTTGCCTCAAATCCTCCCCAATAATCCCCCTACCAAAGAAGGTAAACGCCAGCAGCCCAAACGACTACCGGCCAGTAGCTCTTACACCAACCATCATGGAGTGTTTTGAAAAACTGGTCCAAAGCCATATCACCGCTATCATACCAACTACACTCGACCCGCACCAGTTTGCATATAGAGCAAACAGATCTACAGAGAATGCCTTAGCAACAGTACTTTATTCTACACTTACGCATCTGGAAATGCCAAGGAACTATGTCTGGCTGCTCTTCTTTGACTTCAGTAGTGTCTGGCTGCTCTTCTTGGACTTCAGTAGTGCCTTAAAACACCATTCTGTCGAGCAGACTGATCCCCATCCTGCTGGAGTTAGGCCTGTCTAGACAAATGTGTTACTAGATCAAGGACGTTCTAACGGACCTCCCTCAGAGAGTGAAGATCAGACACCATCTTTCCTCAACCCTCAGTGTCAGCACCGGTGCCCCACAGGGGTGTGTTTTGAGCCCCTTGCTTGTCAGTCTTTACACCTATGACTGTAAAGACTATGACTATGGAGAAGAGGGGAAGGCACTGTCAGACCACTATGCCAAAAACAACCTCATTCTCAATCCCACAAAGACCAAAGAGCTGATTGTTGAATTCAGGAAAAAACTCTCACAATATTATCTTAGATCCACTATGGACTGGACTCTCACACTATTATGTTAGATCCACTATAGACTGGACTCTCACACGATTATGTTGGATCCAATATGGACTGGACTCTCACACTATTATGTTAGATCCACTATGGACTGGACTCTCACAATACTATCTTAGATCCACTATGGACTGGACTCTCACACTATTATGTTAGATCCACTATAGACTGGACTCTCACACTATTATGTTAGATCCAATATGGACTGGACTCTCACACTATTATGTTAGATCCACTATGGACTGGACTCTCACAATACTATCTTAGATCCACTATGGACTGGACTCTCACACTATTATGTTAGATCCACTATAGACTGGACTCTCACAATATTATGCTAGATCCACTATGGACTGGACTCTCACACTATTATTTTAGATCCACTATGGACTGGACTCTCACACTATTATGTTAGATCCACTATGGACTGGACTCTCACAATATTACCTTAGATCCACTATGGACTGGACTCTCACACTATTATGTTAGATCCACTATGGACTGGACTCTCACAATATTATCCTAGATCCACTGTGGACTGGACTCTCACACTATTATGTTAGATCCACTATGGACTGGACTCTCACAATACTATGCTAGATCCACTCGAAGTCCATTGCACCGGTCTCCCCGGTGGGGTCCCCACATCTGTGGTCCCCTCCAAGGCTTTTCATTGTCATCTCATTGGGTTGAGTTTTTCCTTGCCCTGACAAGGGGATCTGAGCTGAGGATGTTACTGTGGCTTGTGCAACCCTTTGAAACACTCGCGATTTAGGGCTTTATAAGTAAACTTTTATTGATTGATTGATTGATTGATAATATTCACACACAAAAAAAACTAATGAACAATCTTAGTGTTAACAACAGGTAAAGTGCTCTTTTAGGTGGAAGTAATTGAACTAATTGTCTTTCTAAGTACCTTAGTCGACAGCATGTGGCCTCAAAGGTGTGTTCGCAAGTCGATCTGGAAATATCGTACATTCCAAACTATAAGCATCTAAATCGTTCCTACACTTTGAACCATGCAGCTAATTTCGCTGCCGCATTATGCAAATAGTTTTTATTAGACACTTAAACTTTGTGTTATTGTTTGTTCTCTCACTACAGGTGCTGCTGGGTGAATGGGAATTCCTGCTGTTTAAAGCATTCAACTGGAAGTACAAGTGCCTTTTAATCTTGTAATCATCCATAGAGTTTCTACTCGTATGGATTCCTTATTCACCACTCCAAGCAACGTTTGTAAGTAGAGATGTCCGATGATATTGGACTGGCTATTATTATTGGCCGATAAATGCTTTAACATCTAATATCGGAAATTATCGGTATCGGTCTCAAAAAGTAAAATGTATGACTTTTTAAAACGCAGCTGTACAGAGTGGTACACGGACGTAGGGTGTTGCGTCTCCAAGTCATGAATGCCAACCCTCCCGATTTTCCCGGGAGACTCCCGAATTTCTGTGCCCCTACCAAAAATCTCCCGGGGCAACCATTCTCCAGAATTTTTCCCGGTTTCCACCCAGAAAACAATATTGGGGGCGTGCCTGAAAGGCACTGCCTTTGCGTGCCGGCCCAATCACATGATATCTACGGCTTTACATACACACAAGTGAATGCAATCGCATACTTGGTCAACAGCCATACAGGTCACACTGAGGGTGGCCGTATAAACAACTTTAACGCTTTTACAAATATGCGCCACACTGTGAACCCACACCAAACAAGAAAGACAAACACATTTCGGGAGAACTTCCAGGATGCTACAATATACTACTACTCCCTACTCCCCGCCCCCCCACCTCAACCTCCTCATGCTCTCCCAGGGACAGCATGTCCCAAATTCCAAGCTGCTGTTTTGAGGAATGTTAAAAAAAAAATGCACTTTGTGACTTCAATAATAAATATGGAAGTGCCATGTTGGCATGTTTTTCCATAACTTGAGTTGATTTATTTTTGGAAAACTTTGTTACATTGTTTAATGAATCCAGCGGGCCATCACAACAACATTAGGAATAATAATGTGTTAATTCCACCACTGCATATATTATTGGTTTATTTCGGAATTGTCACAGGGAAGTCTTGTCTTTGATTTTCTGTCTTGTGATTTACGTGTTTTATTTTTAAAAGCTACCCTCGTTTCGGATCACGTACCTTTCCTCTTGTGTCACCAGTCATCCCTGATCCCTGCTTGTTTCCACCTGTTTCCCATCCTAGCAATATCCTATTTAAGCTCACGCCTCCTTTTGTCCTGAGCCGGATCGTCTCATCTATCGTGCCTTTCTAGCGTCCATGTCCATGTCCTTGAAAACCTCCTTGTCTTGCTCCTTTTTCCCTGGTTCTCCCTTTTGGATCAAGCAGTCTTTTGCTGTAATTTTGAGTTTACTTTTTCCTCCTTCGAGCGCCCTTTGTTATCTTTCGTCTACCTAATTGGTGAGTTTTTGTTTTTCCAAATTTCATATTAATTGCCTCATTGATTAAGTGACTTTTTGTTTATTCCTAGTTAGAGTTTATATATAGATCGTTTGTGTGTTTTCTCCTGAGCGCTTTTGGTTAATTCTTATTGTTATTCTATTTTTGTTAGTTTTTTCCTAGATTAGTATTCCTCCTTTTTTTTTGGAGTGATTTTGATTTACTTGTTTATCCTCGGAATTATTTTTCCGCATATTGATATGATTCTTGCGAAATACTTTTTGTACTGGAGGTAAAAAGTTTTTTCAAAATAAAAGCTTTATTTTTGAACTTCCTCTCTGCATCTGGGTCCTCTCCTTACTCCGAGTCGTAACACGAATCGGTAATTAAGAGTTGGACAATATCGGAATATCTGCAAAAAAGCCATTATCTGACATCTCTATTTGTAAGTTTTACAATACAACTAAAACAATTCTTACTTACTAAATTGTCCCATGTGTGATGTCTGTAGGAGCGTTTTGTGGCATATCTGTAAGTGATATTGAAATGTAATCACGCTCACGTCGTTAGCATTAGCTGATATGCTTTTACCTGTCCGTGTTAGTAATATTAATTTACAATGACATTCTGGTTTGTATTGTTCCAGGTTCACAAATGCCTCAGTACATTCACCAAAACGTCATCGTGGAGTCATTGGGTCAGTTTAGCTGATTGGAGAGCTAGCTTCCGTAGCTAGTGGGTCCATGACGGTGACTTCTGTTTTGTTTGATCGGCCCTTTTACTGCCGTGTTACAGACACCGTTTGGAAACAATTAAGGTATGTTTACAGATCATTTCTGTGTAAACAACTTATTTCAGAATGTATATATTCACGGTTTATAGTCGGGTGTGTGTTTTTTTTTTCTTCAAAAATTTGGTGGGTGTGGCTTGTATACTAGTGTGGTCTATAGTCTAGAAAAAAAGATTAATCTGGTTCACCAGCCCTGCAAAATTAATCTTATTTTTTTGTTTGAAGGAGTTGCTAACACTACTGCTGAAGCATTGGTACATATAGATTTTTTTTTTAAAAAGTAAAAAAAAAATCCTTATTAACAGAGCATTATTAACCTGTCGAACAGGTTAAGTGATTATTTCAGTGCCAACGCTCCTTCATTCCAGCTCCACAGCCAGTGTGGAGCTGATTGACAGATCTGCCTCTGCTCTGTGAATAGTAGACATTCACCATCCAAGGGCTTTATCTGCCGGCGCCGCGTCTCAAACGGTGATGGTGCATCATTGAGTGCACACTTCACTTAGTTACTTTGCCACCCTTTTGCAGTCTCACTCGTGGTTGACTGCTCCTTCCATGCCGCTGCTCTTTATTTGTGATGCTTTACTGCCTGGTACTGTATAAAATTAGATTCTGCTCGCACACCGTCAACCTTCTCTGCATCCTGGGATCACGTAAACAACCGCAACTATGAGGTACCATGGCAGACTGCTGAGGAACACTGCAAACCACTTTGGTCAACATATTGATTTTAAATACAATCAGTAGGATCTGATTGGTCAACAGTACTGTCCATACTTTATTTAGACATTTGATGCTTGAAAATGCTCAATCGAGGGCTAACAATTTGGAATTCAGAGCAAATAGGACAAACCCCTCAAAATAAATCTGTGATGTATTGAAACTGCTATGAAGAAAAACAGTGACCTAATGTTTGCTTGCAAATTAAAGCATTAAAATACATCTAAAGACAGCTTTATGTAAAATAAAGTGTTAAGTTGGGGTACTCTTAAATTGCGGACGACAGTAACTCTATGTCATCTGAAATATAATCTTCAATAAAAAAAAGTATTAACTGTTAAAAAAAAAAAAATATATATATATATATATATATATACATATATATATATATATATTCAGATTGTAGCCAGCGCTGCCTGCAGGAGGAAAAGTCACTGCCGCTGTCCATGGTATTGAGGACCAGCACCATGTGCTGATGGCGAGAAACAGCTGGCAGGTGATTAGATTTCACAGGTGGTACGTGTTGATCTAATCATCTGTTGTCTTTAACAGTAAGAGGCCGGGAGCAGAGAGAGAGAGAGAGAGAGAGAGAGGATACGGACGTGAATGAAAAGTCAGATTCTGGGGAAAAAGAACTTTGTTAAAATAATTGGATGATTTAAATTTTTGTTAAAAACTACACTCTTGGCTCTTGTGCCGTGTATTCGGTGGGACTGCTAGGGAGCGACTTCCACACAGATGAATCGCGATTCTTATTTGATTAATCGATAAAAAAAAATATATTAAAAATATATATTTTCCCCACTAAATTGGCCCTAGTGTGTGAATGTGAGTGTGAATGTTGTCTGTCTGTCTGTGTTGGCCCTGCGATGAGGTAGCGACTTGTCCAGGGTGTACCCTGCCTTCCGCCCGATTGTAGCTGAGATAGGCGCCAGCGCCCTCCGCGACACCGAAAGGGAATAAGCGGTAGAAAATGGATGGATGGATGGATATATATTTTCCACAATCCATATATATATATATTTTTTTTTAATATTTTTTTTTTAGTTATTGATTTTTTTTTTTCAAATGATCATTGACTTAGAATTTAATGGCAGCAACACATTGCAAAAAAGTTGGCACAGGGGAAATTTTACCACTGTGTTACATTACCTTTTTTTTTAACAACACTCTGTAAACGTTTGGGAATTGAGGAGACACATTTTTGAAGCTTTTATATCTTTCCCATTGTTGCTCAATGTACAGCTTAGGTTGTTTAACAGTCCGGGGTCTCCGTTGTTGTATTTGACGCTTCATATTTCGCCACACATTTTCAATGGGAGACAGGTCTGGACCACAGGCAGGCCAATCTAGTACTTCGCATTGTCTTCAAATAAGCAGGGGCGTCCATGAAAAAGACGTTGCTTGAATGGCAACATATGTTGCTCCAAAACCTGTATATACCTTTCAGCATTAATGGCGCCTTCACAGATGTGTTGATAAATGCTAAATGTGTTGTACTTGTATAGCGCTTTTCTACCTTCAAGGTACTCAAAGCGCTTTGACACTACTTCCACATTCACCCATTCACACACACATTCACATACTGATGGAGGGAGCTGCCATGCAAGGCGCTAACCAGCACCCATCAGGAGCAAGGGTGAAGTGTCTTGCTCAGGACACAACAGACGTGAGGAGGTAGGTACTAGGTGGGGATTGAACCAGGGACCCTTGGGTTGCGCACGGCTACTCTCCAAACTGTGCCACGCCTTTTGCTTTGGTTAGTATAGTTTTAACTTGCACTTACAGATGTAGCGACAAACTTTAGTTACTGACAGTGGTTTTCTGAAATGTTCCTGAACCCATGTGGTGATATCTTTTGAACACTGATGTCGGTTTTTGATGCAGTACCGCCTGAGGTATCGAAAGTCACGGGCATTCAATGTTGGTTTTTGAGCTTTCTACAGATTCTCTAGAACTTTTGATGATATTACGACCGTAGATGATGCAATCCCTAAATTTCTTGCAAAAGCTCATTAAGAAATGTTGTTCTTAAACTGTTGGACAATTTGCTCACGCATTTGTTCACAAAGTGGTGACCTGTGCCCCATCCTTGTTTGTGAAGGACATTTTATACCCAATCATTGCACCCACTTGTTCCCAATCAGCCTGTTCACCTGTGGGATGTTCCAAATAAGTGTTTGATTAGCAGTCCTCAACTTTCTCAGTCTTTTTGCCACTCGTGCCAGCTTTTTTGAAACATGTTGCAGGCAACACATTTAAAATGAGCTAATATTTGCAAAAACACTTATTTTTTTTAGTTTGAACGTTCAATATCTTGTCTTTGCAGTCTATTTGATTGAATATAAGTTGAAAAAGATTTGCAAATCATTGTATTTTGTTTTATTTACAATTTACCCAAGTGCTAACTTCACTGGTTTTGGGTTTTGTACATCTGCTGTACAGACTTAATTTAGAAAATAATACATGTTGGTAGCTGAGATAGGCGCCAGCGCCCCCCGCGACCCCAAAAGGGAATAAGCGGTAGGAAATGGATGGATGGATGGATGGATATTTCTCTTGTTGCCTTATTTTATTTGAAGATTATTTAAGTAATATATACATTTATCAGAGCTTTTTATCTATTTTATGGAGCAATGTAGTTAATCATTGAACTGACACCCAATGTTAATAAAAAAGCATCCATTTTAAATCGAGAATCGAATCGTTTCACCCAAGAATTGGATCAAATCATGTGCTAACCAAATATTCACAGCCCTAGTAATTATCAAACCATATGCTTTTATACAGTATCTTTTTTTTATTTTCATCGTTTTTTTTTTAATGTCATTATATTTTTGTAACCAGGCTGTGCATCATTTTGTTGTTGAATTATTTCTAAATAGCATATGTCATGAATTAATTATATATTATAGCAGACAGTTAAATTGGAGACATCAAATATGGAAACTCTACAAAAAAAAAATATTGCCAGACTACGCAAACAAAATGATGAAAGTGACTTTGGAACATATTTCAGTATTGGCAAGAAGTGCTTCCGCAATGTGTGCCGATAAAAGAGGCGTTCATGAACGTGGCTTATCACAGCTGTCCATATGATGACGCTTCGTGCCTCATTACGGACACAAAAAAAGTGACACGTCAATGTCTGCTGCAACATAAGACATCTAATTGATCCAGAGTGTAGTGGCCGAGCCTCGTGCTCAGGGAGAAACGGGAAAAGAACGGATTCATCACGGAAATAAACGCCGAAACAAAAGTGGGAGAGCAGATTAGGAGTGTGCTAGTTCTTTAGTGGGACTAGAAATCATGTATTATAGGGAAAGTGCACTTAAAAAAATTAATATCATTCACAATCCTTATGTAAGACAAGAACACATGTTTAAATGTTTTTATGCATTTTAAGTCGTAAAAAACAGAAAGTATGAGGTGGTTAAAAACGCAGGAAATGGAATACTCTGTTGCGTCCATAAAGTCCTCTAAAAAACACGACAACAATACTCCATTAACATGTCATGACCTGAATATTAACGAGTATTAGTGATAATGTTATTATAAGCCAGGGGTCGGGAAATTTTTTGGCTGAGAGAGCCACAAAGCCAAATATTTTAAAATGTATTTCCGTGAGAGCCATATAATATCTTTTTAACGCTGAACACAACTAAAAGCATGCATTTTTAAGTAAGACCAACATTTCTAAAGTGTAATAGGTCTCTTATAGTTTGTAACAACGTTATTCTGAAGCTAACTGTGGAGGCGGCGTGGCCTGCGGGCCTGCAGCGAAACAGGGTGTGGCAGGACCGCCCTCGAAATCAGCGACAGGTGCGTGGATGGCCCACCTGCGCCTTGTTATCTAATCACCTGTCGTTCTGTTATAAGAAGCAGGCAGGAGGAGAGACGGGGTTGGAGCTGGAGCCAGAGCGCGAGCGAGAACGAAAGAGAAAAAGAAAATTTCTGGAAAGCAACTGAGAGACTTATTGAAAAATACAAAATATTGTAACCCTGAAACAGGCTTTCCTGTCGGTGCTTGGTGGTCTGAAGAACCTGCAGGAGGGAAAGCCCCACACCAACCAATAATAAATAAATAACTTCTTACCATTAACGCAACTTCTTGAACATAAAAAAAAAGCATGAGAATGTTTTATATTTTGAACGTTATTTTTAACACTGTGATTACAAGGGGGATTATTCATTACTTATCGTGTTCGGCAATGTCAGCTCAGATTTATCCGAGAGCAAGATGCAGTCATCAAAAGAGCCACATCTGGCTCGCGAGCCATAGGTTCCCTACCCCTGTTATAAGCGCTAACGCAGAGGAACTACTTTTAGTGGTGCCGTGATCACAGAGAGCTAACTCGCTTATGCTGCTATATTGACATACTGAGCTGCTGCATCGCCTCTGAGTTGGTGAAAGTTCATTCTAGATTATAAATCATGCATCTCGCCTGGATAGTCGAAGGTCTTGGACATAAACCCACAAGTTGGTCAACTTTGACGTACAATTTAGATCCAGGTATAACAAAAACGACACAAAAGAACACTTTTCTCAATTATGATGAATTGTTGATGTAAAGGGTAAGATATAAACATCCCATCAGTCTGTATCCCAGCGAGAGCGGATATCGTTCAGTTAGTGAGTGTTTTATTATGTTGGTTTATCTTGTTTAGCACTTAGCAATCCGCTACATGATGCTTAGTATTTGACTAAAGCTGCATCTGTTTAGCTCACAGCTTCTAAAACTTGTAGATCATCCTCCTTATATTCAGGCTCAAAAATATAAGTTTTCTGGTAGGGCTGGGCAATATGGACTTTTTTTATTTTCTTAATATTTTCAGGCCATGTCACGATACAGGATAAATATCCCGATATTTTCCCTTAGCTTTGAATGAACACTTGATGCATATAATCACAGCAGTATGATGATTCTATGTGTCTACATTAAAACATTCTTCTTCATACTGCATCAATATATGCTCATTGTAAACTTTCATGCGGAGAGGGAAATCACAACTAAGTCAATTGACCAAAACTGTATTTTTTAAACAATTATAAAGCAGTGGCACATGTAATTTCAAAACAGAAAGTGCAAGATTGTCAGAGACATTTTAAAACTAGCTATGAGTGCACTTTTGTGCATGATGTCACTAAGATGACATATGGAAACAACACTAAATTAAAGTGCACTTTGTGTACAGAATGCCACTACAATAGTTTAAAACAAATAAAGTGCACTTTTGTGCATGATGTCACACAAGATATTTCAATAACTGTCCAATTAAAATTAGCTGCATTATAGTAAATCAAATCCTACAAGTCCTTGGCTATGTGGTAGGTCATCTCCTTCTGTTGTTGACTATTTTTTTCCATACGGTGTTGATGTGGAAATGGTTGCCTCGGCATTTTTTTGGTGTGTCACCGGATGGAGATTTTTAGACATGCAGAGTTTCAAGCACTCTTCATTGTCTAGCGCAGTGGTGTCAAACTCAAATACAGAGCGGGACAAAATTTAAAACTGAACAAAGCGGCGAGCCGAGGTTGAACAAATTAACCCTTTAATAGGGACCCAAACAAGTTTTGCATTGAATATTGACCAAGCAAGGCTTATATAACTTTATAGTGACATACAAAATCCAGTTTCAAATAACAACAATTAAAAAATATCAATGGCATATCAAATAAAATAAAAACGCAAATTGAATGCCTTTTTTCGGCGGCGGGTTTGAGTTGGGGCGGGGTTCGGTGGTAGCGGGGGTGTATAATGTAGCGTCCCGGAAGAGTTAGTGATGCAAGGGGTTCTGGGTATTTGTCCGGTTGTGTTTATGTTGTGTTACGGTGCGGATGTTCTCCCGAAATGTGTTTGTCATTCTTGTTTGCTGTGGGTTCACAGTGTGGCGCATATTTGTAACAGTGTTAACCTTGTTTATACGGCCACCCTCAGTGTGACCTGTATGGCTAATGACCAAGTATGCCTTGCATACACTTGTGTGTGTGTGTATGAGCCGCATATATTATGTGAGTGGGCTGGCACAGTGTTTTTATGGAAGAAAAGCGGAGGTGGCGACATGTAGAGAATGCCAAAAGCAGTGCTTTTACGGCCCGCTCCAATATTATTGTCCGGGTGGAAATCGGGAGAAATTCGGGAGGGTCACTGAACTTTGGGAGTCTCCTGGGAAAATTGGGAGGGTTGACGAGTATGAGTATTAGTGGTGAATGTGGTGTTACAATGGGGGGCCAGCTCTAATGTTAATTTGATATTGCCTCAAGGGCCAAATGAAATTACACGGCCGGCCAAATTTGGCCCACGGGCCAGAGTTTAACACCCATGGTCTAGCGGGTGACTTTACAAACTGTGCTACATATTAGCTGTAATGCTACTGTTTGTAGCAACGCTTTTGCCCCACACTTGACAAATTACGGTTATCTGTTCGACATCTTCCCGCTTGAAGCCAAACCACCGCCAGGCGTTGGACCCCCTGCTGTTTTTCTTGGGAATTAAATATTCCTTCATTCGCACCTTCTTCCTCTGGAATTACCACTCGCACCACAGCTAACGTTACCCTTGCCGCTACCTCTCTGGTCCGCAAGGGCGTATACTTATGTGACGTATGTAAGAAGGTACGCTTGTTTTATGTCTCTGTGAGAAGAAGAGACAAAAAAGAGTGAGAAGAGCCTTTTAGTGTAATGCCCGCAGCTAAAATCAACTGCGTGAGAACGTATACTCGAATATCGCACAGAGACAAATATCGATATATCGCCCAGTCCTAGTTTCTGGATTGTCATTTGTCCAAAAGTAGTTTTTGTTTGTCTCTCGGGAAGTCTGCTATTGTGAATGATATTTTAAAAAAATCCACCCAAAAAGTTTAGTTCCCTTTTAAAACAATATAGTACTATCAAACCACCTTTAGTACAGAAAATGTAAAATTATTTTCTGTCATCCCCTCCTCCCCTTTGGGACAGATTTGTGTTCATCTTACCCTAAATAAAAATGCTATTGAGAACTAGACATTGTTTATGTACTTAAGCTCATTAATTCAACTTTAAACTAATTTCTGAGTGTTGTTGATGTTTAATATTTTGTTAAAATAATATTATTTAAAAAGTAAAAATAGTAAAATATAGAATGTGCGTTCACGCTGTGTAAATGTCTTGGACAATTTTTGATCTGATACGTGTCACGAGTTGAAACATTGATGGCAGCTTTCGTGAGATGGGATCTGAACCGAGGATGGCGTTGTGCTTGTGCAGCCCTTTGAGACACTTGTGATTTAGGGCTATATAAATAAACATTGATTGATTGATTGATTTAACAGGCCACAGGCAGATGGTGTGTAAACTCCTATTATTTAATGTCACAATGTGGGGGTTATTGCAACTAACTGCAAGGACTGTTCTCCCAGGAAGCAAACGGACTATTCCGGACAGGACTTGAAGGTAGGAACATGATTTAATCTTGACGATCAAATAGGTACAAATACAAAAGGCGTACAAGGCGAAGGCACAACTTAGCACAGGAAACTAAAGCTAACCCTTAGAATAAACTATGGAGAGGGCAAAAACTCACTAACTGTGGCATGAACAAACAAAAACTTACTTGGCAAGGCGCGGCACCGCTGCTGCCCACTGCTCCCCTCACCTCCCAGGGGGTGATCGAGGGTGATGGGTCAAATGCAGAGAATAATTTCGCCACATCTAGTATGTGTGTGACAATCATTGGTACTTTAACTTTAATTTTAATGAAGCAAACAATCGTATGACACAAGCAATGACGCCAGGCCGACTGGCAAAGACAGGCTTAAATGCTGGTCTCTTGATCAGAGACAGGTGTGTTTTGAATGCAAGAGGCAGGTGGAAATCATAAGTCGTCAGGGAAACTAAAACAAACAAGGGTGCACAAAAACAGGAACTAATGGGAGTCAGAAAATAACAAAAAAATGATCCAGATCACAGATCATGACATTTAATAGCCAAAAGAAAACACAATCACGAGGGAGTGTGGAAACAGATGACTAGGAGTAGGAAAAAAGAAACGAAAGAAGGCGAGTGCAACTAATACGGGCACACGACACACAACTTATTTGGGCCGAGTCAAAAATGCGAAGCACAACAAAAGTCCACGCAGAGGAGTGCCTGACAATGAACTGCCGCTGTCAGGCGAACTAAAATAGGAGACTTGTTGGCAACCGGGGACATGTGTGTCCCGGTTGCCAATCAGGCAGCGTGTGCAGAGCACGAGGAAGTGACAATACAAAATAAGAGCACAGAAGAGGAACTAGAATACCACACAAGAGAAAAAAAGCAAACATAAGTCCAGAACAGCCACAAGGGAGTGAGAATATGTGTGCTGTTACTTTTTACAAATAATCATAAACTTTGGACTTTGATGCCAGCAACATGTGAGAAAGAAGTTGGGAAAGGTGGCAATAAATACTGATAAGGTTGGGAAATGCTCATCAAACACTTATTTGGAACATCCCACAAGTGGGTGCCATGATTGTGTATAACAGCAGCTTCCATGAAATGCTAAGTAATTCACAAACAAGGATGGGGCGAGGGTCACTATTTTGTAAGCAAATTGTCGAACAGTTTTAGAAGAACATTTCTCAACGAGCTATTGCAAGGAATTTAGGGATTTTACCATCTACGGTCCGTAAAATTATCAAAAGGTTCAGAGAATCTGGGGAAATCACTGCACGTAAGCGATGATATTACGGACCTTTGTTCCCTCAGGCGGTAATGCATCAAAAACCGACATCAGTGTGTAAAGGATATCACCACATGGGCTCAGGAACACTTCATTAAAACACTGTCAGTAACTACAGTTGGTGGCTACATCTGTAAGTGCAAGTTGAAACTCTGCTATGCAAAGCAAAACCCATTTATCAACAACACCAAGGAATGCCGCTGACTTTGCTGGGCCTGACTTCATCTAGGGTGGACTGATGCAAAGTGGCAAAATATTCTGTGGTCTAACGAGTCCACATTTCAAATTATATTTGGAAACTGTGGACGTGGTGTCCTCTGGAACAAAAAGGAAAATAACCATCTGGATTGTTTTAGGGGCAAAGTTCAAAAGCCGGCATCTGTGATGGTATGGGGGTGTTTTAGTGCCCAAGGCATGGGAAACTTACACATTTGTGAAGGCACCATTAATGCTGAATGGTCCATACAGGTTTTGGAGCAACATATGTTGTCACCCAAGCAACCTTATAATGGACGCCCCTGCTTATTTCAGCAAGACAATGCCAAGCCACGTGTTACAACAGTGTGGTTTTGTAGTAAAAGAGTGCGGGTACTTTACTGGCCTGCCTGCAGTCCAGAACTGTCTCCCATGGAAAATCTGTGGCGCATTATGAAGTGTTAAATCCGACAGCGGAGACCCAGGACTGTTGAACAACTGAAGCTCTACATAAAACAAGAATGAGAAAGAATTCCACTTTCAGAGCTTCAACAATTAGTGTCCTCAGTTCCCAAACGTTAATTGAGTGTTGTTAAAAGAAAAGGTGATGTAACACAGTGGTGAACATGCCCTTTCCCAACTACTTTGGCACATGTTGCAGCCATGAAATTCTAAGTTAATTATTATTTGCCCAAAAAAAATAAAGTTTATGAGTTTGAACATCAAATATCTGTTTTTTGTAGCGCATTCAATTGAATATGGGTTGAAAAGGATTTTCAAATCATTGTATTCCGTTTATATTTACATCAAACACAATTTTCCAACTTATATGGAAACGGGGTTTGTCGATACATGGCTCATTTTATGGAGAAGAATAGGGCTGCAACAATTAAATCCATTACTTTTATCAGAAAAAAGGCTTTAATGTGTGTTCTTCTTAATCGTTAAATGAGTGTAAATAATCAGTAATTACAATATCTGGACATATTTTCCGCACGGCCGCTGCAACAGAGCGCACATACGAGCGATGGTGTGTGGGTGCCGTGATCTGTATGTTCTTTTGTTTTTTTTTGTTTTTTTTCGTTTTTAAAAACGCACACATATAAAAAAGTTATTTGTAAAATATTTCAACGGTCAATTCAACGTCACAACCTGATAATGAATAATCCATCCATCCATCTTCTTCCGCTTATCCGAGGTCGGGTCGCGAGGGCAACAGCCTAAGCAGAGAAACCCAGACTTCCCTCTCCCCAACCACTTCGTCTAGCTCTTACGGGGGGATCCCGAGGCGTTCCCAGGCCAACCGGGAGACATAGTCTTCCCAACGTGTCCTGGGTCTTCCCCGTGGCCTCCTACCGGTTGGACGTACCCTAAACACCTCCCTGGGGAGGCGTTCGGGTGGCATCCTGACCAGATGCCCGAACCACCTCATCTGGCTCCTCTCGATGTGAAGGAGCAGCGGCTTTACTTTGAGTTCCTCCCGGATGGCAGAGCTTCTCACCCTATCTCTAAGGGAGAGCCCCGCCACACGGCGGAGGAAACTCATTCCGGCCGCTTGTACCCGTGATCTTATCCTTTCGGTCATGACCCAAAGCTCAGGACCATAGGTGAGGATGGGAACGTAGATCGACCGGTAAATTGAGAGCTTTGCCTTCCGGCTCAGCTCCTTCTTCACCACAACGGATCGGTACAACGTCCGCATTACTGAAGACGCCGCAACGATCCGCTTGTCGATCTCACAATCCACTCTTCCCCTACTCATGAACAAGACTCCTAGGTTCTTGAACTCCTCCACTTGGGGGAGAGTCTCCTCCCCAACCCGGAGATGGCACTCCACCCTTTTCAGGGAGAGAACCATGGACTCGGATTTGGAGGTGCTGATTCTCATTCCGGCCACTTCACACTCGGCTGCGAACCGATCCAGTGAGAGCTGAAGATCCCGGCCAGATGAAGCCATCAGGAACACATCGTCTGCAAAAAGCAGAGACCTAATCCCGTGACCAACAAACCGGAACCCCTCAATGCCTTGACTGCGCTTAGAAATTCTGTCCATAAAAGTTATGAACAGAATCGGTGACTAAGGGCAGCCTTGGCGGAGTCCAACCCTCACTGGAAACGTGTCCGACAATGCGGACCAAGCTCTGACACTGATCATACAGGGAGCGGACTGCCACAATAAGACAGTCCGATACCCCATACTCTCTGAGCACTCCCCACAGGACTTCCCAAGGAACACGGTCGAATGCCTTCTCCAAGTCCACAAAGCACATGTAGACTGGTTGGGCAAACTCCCATGCACCCTCAAGAACCCTGCCGAGAGTATATAGCTGGTCCACAGTTCCACGACCAGGACGAAAACCACACTGTTCCTCCTGAATCCGAGGTTCGACTATCCGGCGTAGCCTCCTTTCCAGTACACCTGAATAAACCTTACCGGGAAGAATATCGGTTGGGAAATTACCACATTTCAATGGTCAAATCAAGATCTCAACCTGAAACTGAAATAACTATTAAGCCTGTTCGGCATCGTGGTACCGGGTTCGATTCCCTCGTGGATGCGTCAACACGTGAACACAGCAAAGGTAAGATTTGAACAAATTTATTCTACAAAAAAGGGAGCTCTGAACAGAAACACTGGAGCTTATAAAAGGCAAACCAAAAACGCTAGTCTGAGAACTAGGATATACAAAATGAAAACTAAACTGGCACGTAGGCACAAAAAGGGTAAAACAAAACATACAGCATGAGAGCCGGAATGGCAGGTGGCGTAGCATACGAGCTAGCGAGAAAATACATAAGTGAAAAGCTGCAGGTGTAATTCATTGCGTGAAAGCAAATTTATGAACCCAGACTGAACAAAGAAAAGAGGAAGGCTTACAAAGGGAGTAATCAAGGAGAATCAGGTGTGTGTAGAAAACGAGGAGCAGGTGAAATCAATGTGTAACCAAGGTGACTGATAAACAGGAAGTAAGCGGGTCGGACGGAGAATGAGACAATGGAACAATAAACAATATGTGAAGATCCGAGTAACGGATCGCAACAATAACGTGGTCAAAAAGAATGTTGTTTCAATGTGGCATTTGTGTTGTAAAATATTGGTTGGGAAATGACCAAATTTCAAAGATCAAATAATCGTCTAAACCTGATGTTGATTTAAACATCGTCAAAAACATGTTGTTTCAACGTTATGTTTGAAAACCCAGCAGTGACACTATGAAAAATATGATAATGCTATCAAAACTCACTCCAAAAAACACAATACAGGATACTCTAAACCAGGGGTGTAAACTCAAATAGAGAGTGGGCCAAAATTTAAAACTGAACGAAGCCGCGGGCCGAGGTTGAACAAATTAATCCTTTAATAGGGACCCAAACAAGTTTTGTATTGAATATTGAACAAGCACGGCTTATATAACTTTATAGTGACATGCAAAATCGAGTTTTAAATAAAAATAATTAAA
Organism: Nerophis ophidion; assembly: GCF_033978795.1. NCBI lineage: Eukaryota > Metazoa > Chordata > Actinopteri > Syngnathiformes > Syngnathidae > Nerophis > Nerophis ophidion. The sequence goes on along the minus strand of NC_084629.1, from coordinate 34,122,825 downwards.
AAATATCAATGGCATATCAAATAAAATAAAAATACCAATTGAATGCCTCTTTTCGGCGGCGGGTTTGAGTTGGGGCGGGGTTTGGTGGTAGCGGGGGTGTATATTGTAGCATCCCGGAAGAGTTAGTGATGCAAGGGGTTCTGGGTATTTGTTCGGTTGTGTTTATGTTGTGTTACCGTGCGGATGTTCTCCCGAAATGTGTTTGTCATTCTTGTTTGCTGTGGGTTCACAGTGTGGCGTATATTTGTAACAGTGTCAAATAGATAGATAGATAGATGGATAGATAGATATATAGATAGATAGATAGATAGATAGATAGATAGATAGATAGATAGATAGATAGATAGATAGATAGATAGATAGATAGATAGATAGATAGATAGATAGATAGTACTTTATTGATTCCTTGGGGAGAGTTCCTTCAGGAAAATTAAAATTCCAGCAGCAGTGTACAGAGTTGAGATCAATTTAAAAAAAGTAAAAAGTAAATAATGGGGGTTTAAAAGGAAACAAAATAGAGAAATATTACAATAAGAATAAAAAAAATACAAAGCAACAATGGGAATAACAATATAACAGTAAAATAAGAATATAACAAGACAAAGTAGGCAGTAGTGACCATGTTATGAAAACGTATTGCACTGTTATTGTTTTGGATCCCCTGTCATCCTAGTACCCCCTGCCCCCCGCCCCAGAGAGGAGTTGTACAGTCTAATGGCGTGTGGGACAAAGGAGTTCTTGAGTCTATTAGTCCTGCACTTGTGATGAAGCAGTCTAGCACTGAACAGGCTCCTCTGGCTTCTGATAACGCTATGCAGAGGGTGACTGGCATCATCCAGGATGCTCACTAGTTTGTCAACAGTCCTCTTCTCTGACACCGTCACCAGTGAGTCCAGTTTCATTCCCATTGTAGAACCGGCCCGCCTGATCAGTTTCTCAAGTCTGGAGCTGTCCTTCTTAGATGTACTGCCCCCCCAGCACACTTACCATGTAGAACAGAACACTGGCAACCACAGACTGGTAGTACATCCACAGGAGTTTTTTACAAATGTTGAAGGAAGGATAAAGTTGTTTATACGGCCACCCTCAGTGTGACCTGTATGGCTGTTGACCAAGTATGCCTTGCATACACTTGTGTGTGTGTATGAGCCGCATACATTATGTGAGTGGGCCGGCACGCTGTTTGTATGGAGGAAAAGCGGACATGGCGAAATGTAGAGAACGCCAAAGGCAGTGCTTTTACGGCCCGCCCCCAATATTATTGTCCGGGTGGAAATCGGGAGAAATTCGGGAGAGGCACTGAACTTCGGGAGTCTCCCGGGAAAATCGGGAGGGTTGACGAGTATGAGTATTAGTGGTGAATGCGGTGTTACAGCGGCGGGCCAGCTCTAATGTTAATTTGATATTGCCTCAAGGGCCAAATGAAATTACACGGCGGGCCAGAGTTTGACACCCATGCTCTAAACTCAAAATTCTAATACACAGTCATTTAACACAAAAAGGACGCCTTAAAAGTTGCAAAACAACACAAAGTTAGGTGAAAATACAACAATAAAAGCTGGTTGGGATTCAAGCCAAATGAATTCAGTCAGCAAACAACGTGGAGAGTGACATGTCATGTTGTTGTAAGGATATATAATAAGATGAAACAGAATGAAATAAAGCATGCATGCATGCATCACAGCGCTGATAAATCTGCTCATTAGTGTATCTCCTGAGGTAGATCATTATGAAGATATGGCTTTGGTGACAGAGTGAGAGAGAGAGCACAGGGATTTACCTCTGGCAGTGAAGTTGTACCACTTGGAAGAGCCCGGAGAATGAAGCGTAGAAGGGTCGACGCTAAACTGAAGCGTGAGTCCACAACAAAGACAGTAAAGTATTCTGAAGGGACAATTTGTTGGACGACTTTGGCAGTGTTGATTTAGTTGGGGTATTGTTATCCCTACACAACATTTATGTAAAATACATTTGACCTGGGTCTTTGTCACCGATTCTGTTCATAACTTTTATGGACAGAATTTCTACGCGCAGTCAAGGCGTTGAGGGGTTCCGGTTTGGTGACCGCAGGATTACTTCTCGTCTTTTTGCAGATGATGTGGTCCTGATGGCTTCATCTGACCGGGATCTTCAGCTCTCACTGGATCGGTTCGCAGCCGAGTGTGAAGCGACCGGAATGAGAATCAGCACCTCCAAGTCCGAGTCCATGGTTCTCGCCCGGAAAAGGGTGGAATGCCATCTCCGGGTTGGGGAGGAGACCCTGCCCCAAGTGGAAGAGTTCAAATACCTAGGAGTCGTGTTCACAAGTGAGGGAAGAGTGGATCATGAGATCGACAGTCGGATCGGTGCGGCGTCTTCAGTAATGCGGACGTTGTACCGATCTGTTGTGGTGAAGAAGGAGCTGAGCCGGAAGGCAAAGCTCTCAATTTACCGGTCGATCTACGTTCCCATCCTCACCTATGGTCATTAGCTTTGGGTTTTGACCGAAAGAACAAGATCACGGGTACAAGCGGCCGAAATGAGTTTCCTACGCCGTGTGGCGGGGCTCTCCCTTAGAGATAGGATGAGAAGCTCTGCCATCCGGGAGGAACTCAATGTAAAGCCGCTGCTCCTTCACATCGAGAGGAGCCAGATGAGGTGGTTCGGGCATCTGGTCAGGATGCCACCCGAACGCCTCCCTAGGGAGGTTTTTAGGGCACGTCCAACCGGTAGGAGGCCACGGGGAAGACCCAGGACACGTTGGGAAGACTATGTCTCCCAGCTGGCCTGGGAACGCCTCGGGATCCCCCGGGAAGAGCTAGACGAAGTGGTTGGGGAGAGGGAAGTCTGGGTTTCCCTGCTTAGGCTGTTGCCCCCGTGACCGACCTCGGATAAGCGGAAGAAGATGGATGGATGGATGGATGGATGGGCCGTATGTCAAGTAATCGAACGATGAATGAAAATGAACTCAATAGTCGAAAGAGCGGTCACTTTTTGCATGGGTTTTAGCAGCCCTTCATGCACATAATTGATAACTGCTGTAAAACTCCCAGCAGTTAGTATTATCGGATTAAATTAAAAGTTGCCAGGCGGTCAGCTTGGCGACATCATATTCATGCTCCCCACTCTTGACACTCTGAGTACTCTGTCCAGGTCGTAGTTCATGCTGCTCCTGTCTTGCCACGTAAGTTTTTTTCTGTCAAAAGACTAGGACTTTGGTGCGGTTTGTTTTCCCGTGGTGCAAAGCGACTGAATTGGACACGACGTGAAGGTAATGACATCATCAAAAAGTGTAGACAAAAGGCGCTCACAGCGGAGGTACCAAACTTGGCTAAGTAAACAAAAACTATTTCTATAATGTAAACTATGGACATGGATGATTGTATGTAGGCATTAGCCAGGCCTCCCTATCCCGCCTGCAGCTTGTGCAGAACTCTGCTACTCGTCTGCTAACACAGACCCGCAGATGTGAGCACATCACCCCATATTAGCGTCCCTTCGCTGGCTCCCTGTGCGTTACCGAATCAACTTTAAATTCCTTCTATTTGTTTTTAAATGTCTAAATAACCTTGCCCCAGCATATCTCTCCAACCTCCTCAGCTTTAAAGCCCCACCCGATCCCTAAGATCAGCCGATCAGCTGCTACTGACGCCCCTGCATACTTGCCAACCTTGAGGCGGAGGCGTGGTTGGGGGGCGTGGTCGGGGGCGTGGTTAAGAGGTGAGGAGTATATTTATATGTACAACTCAAGTATTTCATATATATATATATATATATATATATATATATATATATGTATATATATATATATATATATATATGTATGTATGAAATACTTGACTTTCAGTGAATTCTAGCTATATGAATTTATTTTATTATATATATATATATATAATAAAATAAATAGTTAAATTTTAGACGGCACCTATCAAATACACAGTAATAAAAACACAGTTGTTCTACGAACTGTACCGTGCTTGCTGGTTACTAAAAAAAAAAAAAACAATACTTACCTTTCACTATTTGAGTAACCTTTTTTCTGCCATTTGCGTACTGGCGAGAGTCACTTGCCGTCAGGTGCCCAACACCACGTAAATCGTTGGCCAATCAAAAAGCAACCCCATAATGCTATAGACAACATTCTCACCAGGAGTTGGCAACAGACAACATAGAATCACGCTATTACAGACGGCGTCGCCATGGCTGTAACTTCCTAGTTCTTCTGCTTCGTCTCCTTGTGTGTGCAGTTTTTTATTAAAATCCATAGATGTTGTAACGTGTGTGGGCAGGCAAGCTGTATATATAGTGGGAAAGCGGACGTGAAAACAGGCTGTCCCCACTCAGGTCCGCGTGGAGCTGGACGGGGCGTGGACTATAGCGCCGGCTGAATTTCGGGAAATTTTCAGGAGAACATTTCTTCCGGGAGGTTCTGAATTTCGGGAGTCTCCCGGGAAATCCGGGAGGGTTGGCAAGTATGGGTTCCTGACACAAGACCGAAGCTTAGAGGGCACAGAGCTTTTGCTGCTGCTGCTCCCAAGCTCTGGAACGACCTATCTCTGAGTGTTAGACAAGCCTCCTCTCTTCCTGTTTTTAAATCTCTCTTAAAAACATACTTTTATTCCATGACTTTTAACACTGAGTGATGTCCACTCAGTGGTATAGCTCGGTTGGTAGAGCAGCCGTTCCAGCAACTTGAGGGTTGCAGGTACAATTCCTGCTTCCACCATCTTAGTCACTGCCGTTGTGTCCTTGGGCAAGACACTTTGCCCACATGCTCCCTGTGCCACCCACACTGGTTTATATGTAAAAATTAGATAATGGGTTTCACTTGTGTAAAGCACTTTGAGTCACTAGAGAAAAAGCACTATATTAAAAAAATATATATATATTTATTATATCCATCCTGCAATGGCGCCCCATAATAAACCTGCTGTGAACCTGTTTTTATGTTTTTTATGTTTTATTTATTTTATTTATTTATTTTTTATCGTGTTCTGTTTGCTCGGTTCTCGTATTATCTTTTAACCTGCCCATTGTACGACACTTTGGCTACCCTGTGTTTGCATCCACAGGAACCAGCTGGCTAAGTTTATAAATCCAGTTGATTTGATTTGAAAACATGAACTAAAAAACGTATTAAACTGTGGCTTGAATAAACAAAAAAACTTATGTGGCAAGAAAAGAGCAGCATTAACTATGACCTGGACAGAGTACTCAGAGTGTCAAGAGTGCAGAGCAGGAATGTGATGTCGTCGGGCTGACTGCCTGGCAACTACAGGCTCAAATAGCGGTGACGTGATTAACAACAGGTGCGTGAGTTCAAATGAATCAGGTGCGTGACATGAGAACAGGTGAAAACCAATGGGTTGTCATGGAAACAAAACAGGGAGTGAAAAAAACCGGAACTGACAAAATCCAAAAACCAAACAGAACATAGCCAAACTAAACATGATCACCAAGACATGACACTATTCAATTGAATATAAGTTGAACAAAATTTGCAAATCATTAATTTCTGATTACACAACATGCCAACTTCACTGGTTTTGGGTTATTTCACTCAAATTCATGTTGACAATAATATTGTTTATTGGTAATAAGGCCTACTATACGTTTTAAAATGCGGTGCATATTAAGTCGTGCATGGGTATTAAATGTAACCCAAGGCCATTTCTTTGTTTTTTCCAATTGGGACCCATAAAGACAAACACTCTGAAAGAGAGGGGAAAAGGATAAACAAAACATAATAACCATCCCCTTTAAGAATCATATAGCTCTCCATGTCGACAAGTGTTCGCAGCAGGAAGTGTATTTATTCACGCATACTGCCGTCACTGAGTCATTTGGGCAAACAAAGTGTTGTCAGCATGAAAGGTTTCTCGCAGACTCGTATTGTCAAGAAGACGATGGTAACGTCAACACTTTGACGGGTTAGGATTTCCAAAGAGAAAGTTCGACAGTGATCTGCCACGGCGGAAATAATTAATCAAAGACAATAAATCTGTGACTGCAACGAATTGTAAGGTCATATTCACCCGCACGTCTTCGCTTTATTTTTCATTATCGCGCTCTCGGTTCAAAAACAACTTCACGAGCCATCAATCGACGGCGATTTCCAAACAGATAAAAGTGTTGTGTGAAACATTCTCTGATAGATGTAAGTGATTGACAGTAATGCTCGCAAAGCAAAACGAGTAAGGAGACGTGTGTGATGACTACGCTTGCAGTTCATACTTGCGCAAACATTTCATCAATAATTCTGAGGTCTATCAGGTGAGTTTGATACTAAAGCGTTCCTCAGAACCATCAAATGAACTAACACCATGGGACTGAGTGATGTGTGGATGATGTGGACGGCTGTGGCTGTGGGCTGGCCCATGTGGTTCCTGTGGATGCAAACACAGGTTCAGGTGACTGGAGCTTGCTTGCATGCAGTTGTTGGAGCTGGTTGTCCTAGGAGTGGTTTGAAAATGGCTCCAAAAGAGTTTCCCGACATGTCTCCTTGCATCTCTGCTGAGTTCTTTGGACTTTATTCTGGCTGTTGGTCCATCCAGGTGATCGCCGTCCAACAAACTATCAGCTCCCTCTCCACTTCTATCTGCTACAAATGCAAACGTCATGGGGACAGCGTGGTGCGTTTGGGAGAGTGGCCGTGCCAGCAACCTGAATGTTCCTGGTTCGATCCCCACCTACTCCCAACCTCATCACGTCCGTTGTGTCCTTAAGCAAGGCATGATCCACCTCCGCTTGGGATGGTTTCCTGCTGGCTCTGCTGTGGACTGGACTCTGGCGGCTGTGTTGGATCCAACTATGGATTGAACTTTCACAGTATCATGTTAGACCCGCTCGACATCCATCGCTTTTGTCCTCTCCAAGGTTCTCATAGTCATCATTGTCACCAACGTCCCACTGGGTGTGAGTTTTCCTTGCCCTTATGTGGGCCTACCGAGGATGTCGTAGTGGTTTGTGTTGTGGTTTGTGCAGCCCTTTGAGACACTAGTGATTTAGGGCTATATAAGTAAACATTGATTGATATATTGGTTGACATCACCCTTGCTCCTGATGGGTTGTGGTTAGGGCCTTGCATGGCAGCTCGGGCCATCAGTGTGTGAATGTGTGTGTGAATGGGTGAATGTGTTAAAGCGCTTTGAGTACCTTGAAGGTGGAAAAACGCTATACAAGTATAACACATTTAGCATAACATAAAAATTTACCTACCCATCAAATAAATATTAAGTTTTATCACAAATAGTTACAGGTCTTTTTCTGCCTCAAGAATGTAATACAAACATTTTATGCCGTATTTGTTTGGACTATAAGTCACACTTAAAATACTTTAATTTTCTCAAAAATGGCCAGTGCGCTTTATAACCTAATGTGCACATTATTTCGGGTTGTGCTTACTGACCTCGAAGTAATCTTATTTGCTACATAGTTTAACGATTAAGTGTAATCAGTAAAGATACATGTGGAGTGCATGTAGACACCTGTTCAATAAATGACGCGAGCAAGTACAGGTCAGCAAGCAACGCCCTTTGATGTTTCATTGAGAATATAGAACATTACACACGGCGCTCAAAAATCAGTCAAAATATTTTAGTGCGACTTTGGTAAGCTACGAAGCCACACCGCATCATAGATTGTCGGAGCATTACGGCTTCAGTAGCAAGACATACTGTGTTTCAACATACGGTATTATTATGGAGTGTGTACAAGGACCACAAAAAGGCACATAATAGGAGACATACAGGTGCTCTTCATATTATTAGAATGTCATGAAAAAGTTGATTTATTTCAGTAATTATATTCAGAACGTGAAACTTACATATTATATCAATTCATTACACACTTAGTGAAATATATTTTAAATGTTTATTTATTTAAATTTTGATGATTAGTACTGACAATTACTGAAAATCCCAAATTCAGTATCTCAGAAAATTAAATATTAGTTAAAACTAGTACCAAAAAATATGTTTTTAGAAATGTGGGCCAACTGAAAAGTATGAACATGGAAAGTTTTAGCATGTACGGTAATCAATGCTTAGTTGCAGCTCCTTTTGCCTGAATTGCTGCAGTCTGTTGCACTCCTCAGGTGTTAAGAGAGCCCAGGTTGCTTTAATAGTGGCCTTCAGCTCTTCAGCATTGTTGGGTCTGGCATCTGGCATCTTCCGCTTCACAATACCCCATAGCTTTTCTATGGGGTTAAGGTCAGGTGAGTTTGCAGGCCAATCAAGAACAGGGATACCATGGTCCTTAAACCAGGTACTGGTAGATTTGGCACTGTGTGCAGGTGCCAAGTCATGTTGGAAAATAAAATCTTCACTTCCATAAAATTGGTCCGCGGCAGGCAGCATAAAGTGTTCTAAAACTTCCTGGTAGACTGCTGCATTGACCTTAGACCTCAGGAAACACAGTGGACCAACACCAGCAGATGACATTACCGATTGTGGAAATTTGACACTGGACTTCAGGCAACGTGGATTCTGTGCCTGTCCTGTCTTCCTCCAGACTCTGGGACCTTGATTTCCAAAGGAGATACAAAATTTACTTTCATCTGAAAACATAACTTTGGACCACTCAGCAGCAGTCCAGTCCTTTTTGTCTTGAGCCCAGGTGAGACGCTTTTGACGTTGTCTCTTATTCAAGAAAGGCTTTACACAAGGAATGCGACAGCTGAAGCCCATATCTTGCATACGTCGGTGCGTGGTGGTTCTTGAAGCACTGACTCCAGCTGCAGTCCACTCTTTGTGGATCTCCCCCACATTTTTTAATCGGTTTTGTTTGACAATCATCTCCAGGACGCGGTTATCCCTCTTGCTTGTACACTTTTTTCTACCACATATTTGTCTTCCCTTCGCTTCTCTATTAATGTGCTTGGACACAGAGCTCTGGGAACATCCAACCTCTTTGGCAATGACCTTTGTGTCTTGCCCTCCTTCTTTAAAGTATCAATGGTCATCTTTTGGACAGTTGTCAAGTCAGCAGTCTTCCCCATGATTGTATGTCATACAGAATCAAAATGAGAGACCATTTAAAGGCTTTTCCAGGTGTCTTGAGTTAGTTAGCTAATTAGAGTGTGGCACCAGGTGTCTTCAATATCTGACCTTTTCACCATATTCTAATTCTTTTGAGATGTTGAATTTAGGGTTTTCATTGGTTGTCAGCTATAATAATCTCATTTTTGGCAAAAAAAACTTGAAATGTATCAGTCTGTTTGAAATGAATGTATACATTCTACAAGTTTGACTTTCTAAATGGAATTAATGAAATAAATCAACTTTTTCATGATATTCTAATAATATGACCAGCACCTGTAATATCGGGTGATTTGTTTTGCAATATTATGCAAAAACCTTTAATACCTGCTGATGTGTATTTGGGATCTGCAGAAGTCCCAAAAGTTTGCGCAAATCCGCCATTGTAGTCCGAGCCGTAGACAATAAGCTCCTTCATTTTCACTATCCTCTTGTTGAGGGACATTCATCCTCATCTGTTGCCATTTCTAATATAAAGTACCGTACAGTTCAAACTTATATCTGTCAGTAGGTTCGCTATGGAAGTGCTATAACTACCTGTACAACAAAGATGACGGGGGGGGGAAATGCTTTCAAAGTGAAGGCATGTAATTAAACGCAGTCACAAAACGGCGCATCCTGAAGAGACGGTAAGAAAGCGTCTTGAAGATGGTCAATACAACATCATCTATGCAACATTTTGACCCAACAACCACCATTACATGTTATGTAGACCACAAAGAAAAACAAATTATAATATGACCCCTTTAATTTTCCTCATAATCCGCTGCGCCATTAGGTCTGAAAAATACGGTATTCCATTTTCTTTGCAATACACGCCAAAACCCCCCAAACCTAGACAACATACTCACTTAAGGTACTTGAAAAAATAAACCCCCCTCCGGATTGCAATTCTTTTTTATTATGATTCTGAATCCATTCAAAATATTAAAGAATGGATTCTTTCAAAAATACGTGTTTTGCTGTGATCACATGTCCTACGTCAGCAGTCAGGAGGAGCTTGTGTAACCTGTATATGTATTTGTATGTTTGTAAAGTGAATGTGCGTGTGGTAGAGATGTGCGGTTTGCGGTCTCATCCGCAGAGTCCGCGGATGAACCGCGGGTCGGGCGGTTGACATGACGAAAAAATTGATTTTAATTAGATTCGGACGGGTGGCGGTTGAACCATCCGGAAATATTTGATATACATGGTCCTGGGATCGGTATCCTTTGCCATTCAAAGAGCCATCTAAGACCCGTGTCATAAAGCGAAGGAGACAATAGGAGACACTATTATTCTCTTGAATGACTGCCGGCAGTCACCCAGATAATAAGTATTAGGACGTCCTATGAAACCTTTGGCTTCGTCGCCTTCTACAACATGTACGATCTGATTGTCAGTCCAGCATCTTGTTTTGTATGGCTTCCGAGGCAACACGACTGCAAGGCACACAGAGTACACTAATGGTTGTGATATAAACAATTTTAACACTCTTAGTAATATGCGCCACGCTGTGAAGCCACACCAATTAAGAACGACAAGCATATTTCGGGAAAACATCCTCACAGTAACACAACATAAACGCAACACAACAAATACCCAGAATCCTTTGTATTGATGACACTTCCTGACTATTTTATACACCCCGCTAGCAGCAAATCCCCCTCCCCCCCCCGTGTGTCGGTAAGGTGGGCGGGGTTGGGGGCGCGGGGGTGTAAAATATATTCAATGGCTGCCACGGATACAAAGGATTATGGGTATTTGTTGTGTTGCGTTTATGTTGTGTTACTGCGAGGATGTTCTCCCGAAATGTGTTTGTCAATCTTGTATTGTGTGGCTTCACAGCGTGGCGCATAATTAGTAAGTGTTAAAGTTGTTTATATCACAACCATCAGTGTACTCTGTATCAACCAGTATGCCTTTCAATCTTGTACGTGTGATTGCGGAGGCTGCACACAACATGTTACCAGTCTAACAATCGGGTCGTACATGTTGTTGAAGGTGTCAAAGGCAATGGCTTCACAGCACGGCCATATTCTTGTCATCAGAATGAACGCTAATGGATAGTCGCGAGAACGTTAGCAGCTCCAGTTGTCCTCATTACTCTGTGAAACAGGTTTAAATAGCTCTGTGAGACGTAAAGGCAGTCGACCTCTGATATATATCAGCGGGCGGTTGGCGGGCGGGTACGGTCCTGATAAAATGTTGGTTCGGGTGAACGGCCGGTGGATGATATAATTGCCTATCCGCTCATCTCTAGCGTGTGGATTTATGTACGTACTGTATTTATGTATGCATGTCGGAGCGTATGTACCTATGTATATGCCTGAGTACCTACGTGTGTGCGCATGTATGAATGAATGAACATACGTATCAATCAATCAATCAATGTTTGTTTATATAGCCCTAAATCACAAGTGTCTCAAAGGGCTGCACAAGCCACGACATCCTCTGTTCAGAGCCCACAATAGGGCAAAGAAAAACTCACCACCCAGTGGGACGTCAATGTGAATGACGATGAGAAACCTTGGAGAGGACCGCAGATGTTGGTGATGTCTTCCTTTGAGCGATATTTCCCGCATCTACTCTGTTTTAGTCATCAAGAATATTTCAGTCTGCGACGAGGTGGGGGACCCGCCCCATGCGACGAGGTGGGGACCCGACCCATGCCCGACCGCAGCCGAGATAGGCACCAGCGACCCCAAAGGGAACAAGCGGTAGAAAATGGATGGATGGATGAAATATTTCAGTTGTTTTTATCCTTCTTTGTGGGGACATTGTAATGATTGTCTGCGACGAGGTCGGGACCCGTCCAGGGTGTACCCCGCCCCATGCCCGACTGCAGCCGAGATAGGCACCAGCGACCCCAAAGGGAACAAGCGGCAGAAAATGGATGGATGGATGAAATATTTCAGTTGTTTTTATCCTTCCATGTGGGGACATTGTAATGATTGTATGTGTGTATATATATATGAGTAAATGTGTGTATGTGCGTATGTATGTATGTATTTATCTCCCAGTATGTGCGGGAGCCAAAGTACGGCCCCAGCCACCCAGAGAGTCCAACCCAAAAACAAGTGCGGTACCCAGGGAAAACCCATACTGTCTGCCCCCTTCGAACTGCTGATGAATCCTCTATCATTAGGAACCCAGCCTAAATTGTCTCAATTTACCGTTTGATCTACGTTCCCATCCCCACCTATGGTCATGAGCTTTAGGTTATGACCAAAAGGATAAGATCACGGGTACAAGCGGCCGAAATGAGTTTCCTCCGCTGGGTGGCGGGGCTTTCCTTTAGAGATAGAGTGAGAAGCTCTGCCATCCGGGGGGAGTTCAAAGTACAGCTGCTGCTCCTCCACATCGAGAGGACCCAGATGAGGTGGTTCGGGCATCTGGTCAGGATGCTACCCGAACGCCTCCCGAGGGAGGTGATGAGGGCACGTCCGACCGGTAGGAGGCCACAGGGAAGACCCAGGACACGTTGGGTTGACTATGTCTCCCGGCTGGCATGAGAACGCCTCGGGATTTCCCTAGAAGAGCTGGACGAAGTGGCTGGGGAGAGGAAAGTCTGGGTTTCCCTGCTTAGGCAACTACCCCTGTGACCCAACCTTGGATAAGCGGAAGAAGATGGATAGATGGAGTACGTGCGGGAGCCAAAGTACGACCCCAGCCACCCAAAGAGCCCAACCCAAAACAACAAGTGCGGTACCCAGGGAACAAGGAACCATTAGCCCCAGGCAGGCCAGCCAGCGACAGGACCAGTGCCATCTGGCAAGCCCGAGACAAAACTCCAGAACATTAACAAAGAAGTTGAAACAATGATGGGGAATAAAAAATAAAATCCACTTTACTTTGTTGGTTAATATTGTTTGCGTTCAGCAAGGAGATGTTTCAGACCACACGTCGACTATCCGTTGCTTTATTTAGACTGAAATTGAGCTGAGAAAACGAGACAAATGTACAAACCCCATTTCTATATGAGTTGGAAAATTGTGTTAGATGTAAATATAAACGGAATACAATGATTTGCAAATCATTTTCAACCCATATTCAATTGAATATGCTACAAAGACAACATATTTGATGTTCAAACTGATAAACATTTTTTTTGGGGCAAAAAATCATTAACTTTACAATTTGATGCCAGCAACACGTGACAAGGAAGTTGGGAAGGTGGCAATAAATACTAATAAAGTTGAGGAATGCTCATCAAACACTTATTTGGAACATCCAATAGATGTGCAGGTCAATTGGGAACAGGTGGGTGCTATCAGTCTTTCACAAGAACGGATGGTGCGAAGTACACCCCTCTGCCCACAACTGCGTGAGTAAATAGTCAAACTGTTTAAGAACAACGTTTCTCAAAGTGCAAGTGCAAGAAATTTAGGGATTTCAACATCTACGGTCCATAATGTCATCAGAAGGTTCAGAGAATCTGGAGAAATCACTCCACGCAAGCGACATGGCCAGAAACCAACATTGAATGACCGTGACCTTCGATCCCTCAGACGGCACTGCAACAAAAACCCACATCAATCTCTAAAGGATATCACCACATGGACTCAGGAACACTTCAGAAAACCACTGTCACTAAATACAGTTTGTCGCTACATCTGTAAGTGCAAGTTAAAGCTCTACTGTGCAAATTAAAAGCCATTTATCAACAACATCCAGAAATACTGCCGGCTTCTCTGGGCCTGTGATCATCTAAGATGGACTGATGCAAAGTGGAAAAGTGTTCTGTGATCTGATGAGTCCGCATTTCAAATTGTTTTTGGAAATATTCGCCATCTTGTCATTGTGACCAAAGGGGAAGCGAACCATCCAGACTGTTATCGACGCAAAGTTTAAAAGCCAGCATCTGTGATGGTATGGGGGTGCATTAGTGCCCAAGGCATGGGTAACTTACACATCTGTGAAGGCACCATGAATGCTGAAAGGTACATACAGGTTATGGAACAACATATGCTGCCATATATGCGCCGTCTTTTTCATGGACGCCCCTGCTTATATCAGACAGACAATGCCAAACCATATTCAGCACATGTGACAACAGCGTGACTTCGTAAAAAAAGAGTACGGGTACTTTACTGGCCTGCCTGCAGTCCAGACCTGTCTCCCATGGAAAAAGTGTGGTGCATTATGAAGCGTAAAATACGACAGCGGAGACCCCGGACTGTTGATTGACTGAAGCTCTACATAAAACAAGAATGGTAAAGAATTCCACTTTCAAAGCTTCAAAAATTAGTTTCCTCAGTTCCCAAACTTGTATTGAGTGTTGTTAAAAGAAAAGGTGATGTAACAGAGTGGTGAACATGCCCTTTCCCAACTACTTTGGCACATGTTGCAGCCATTAAATTCTAAATCAATTATTATTTGCATAAAAAAAAAGTTTATGAGTTTGAACATCAAAAATCTTGTCATTGTAGTGCATTCATTTGAATATGGGTTGAAAATGTTTTGCAAATCACTGTATTCTGTTTATATTTATATCTAACACAATTTCCCAACTCATATAGAAACGGGGTTTATAAAAAAGTGTCATGACTGTTAATCTGGTTTTATGTTTGATCATGTTTTGTTTTGTTTTCTGGACTCTAGTCACGTTTTGCACTTCCTGGTTTTGTCTGTTTTCATAGTAACTTATTAGTTCCCACCTTGTCGCGCCCTGTCCCTCAGCTCTCACACCTGTTACTAATAACCACAGCCATTATTTTAGGATTTTACTTTCTGTCCATCAGTCTGGGATTTTTGCATATGCTTGCCTTCATGCCTTCACGCACCCACGGTTACCTGCTACGCACCTTGCTATCCATGCCCCTTGTTTCGGTCACAGTAAGTGTTTTTGTTTTAGTTTTTCATAGTTCTGCCACAGAGCAAATTTAAGTCTATAGTTCATTTGCTTTCATGGCATCAAGACGTTGTTTTATTTTCCTGTTTGTATTTTTGTAGCCAAGTTTTGTACCTCCTTGTGAGCGCCCTTAGTTTGTTTATTTTTGTATTAAGTATTCAAATAAACAACCATGTACTTACACCCTCGTTTGGCTCGTGCCAATCATCCTTTGCATCGAAGAAGCAAAAACAAGCCATGTCCAGGTTTGTACAAAGGCTAAAAAGGCACACAAAGTAGCACTAAGCACGGTAGCTAACGGTAACACTTCACCCTGTTGATTGAATGAGCACCAAATATCAATCAGTCCGCCCATAATGGATGTGCTGCCGGGCACAAAACCATAGCCATATTCTAAAAGTTTGTACAATGAGGGGTTGGTAGATGGAGGCTCCACTGTATCAACTAAGCCCAGCAGTCCTCGCCGGACCACTCTACGGCTCCAACTTCACATCAGGTTCAGCAGACAAACTGCACGTGCAATGAGGCAAGCCTCTCCACGCTTACCTTGGCTATTTGGACACACCAGTTGAGCAGCAGCTGGGACCCGATGTTGTCCTTATGCTCGTAGACGTAGTCCAGGAGGCACCCGTGAGGCATGAGTTGTGTGACCAGCTGGATGGTGGGACTCAGACAGACACCCAGCAGACGCACCAGGTGAGGGTGCTCCATGCTGGCCATGATCAGGGCCTCCTGAAAGACACCATAAGATTGGTTTGTGGAAGAAAGGGAATTCGGACGAGATTTCCAGACTTCTTTCATGAGATGGATTAGCGGTCACGCTACATTAAGGGAACTGCCTTAGCTTAGCAGATCTCAGTTCAGGGGCCGGGCGACATCAGCCCTCGTTTGTGTAACACTTGAACAGTTTTATAAGCTATTGTGACACTTTTGGCAACACTTTCCGATTATGTACAGTAGCTTGGATAGTGAGCAAGTTTTTTTTTGACGTGTTTTTCTCAGAGAAGGGCGTCCACCTTTTTTGATTTGGGGCTAAAAGATGTCAATCAAGGTCGAAAGCCGATTAAATGAGAAAAAAAACAGCTTACCCATGTATATATGTACATATGTAAGTATATATATAAGTATATATATATATATATATATATATATATATATATATATATATATATATATATATATATATTAAGAGTATGTGCAAGTACAACTATTACCTGTTTTACTTCCGTCACTTCCGTCAAGTTCTGAAATCAATCAGAAATATCAGCCAGCTAAAATGCGTTAAAAGTGTGGAGTGAGTGTATATCCTGTTTCCCATCATGCATTGCTGTGCATTTTTAAATGGGAGTCATTTTGAATTACGTGAGAAGTTCAGGGAGCAGGTTGTGTTAAGTGTGACCATGTGTGTTGACTTTTTGTGTTAGTTTAATTAGCACCAGGAGTGGGAAAGGTTGTTTGGATTGGGTCATATATAAACATGCTGTGCTGTGCACACTTCAACGTTCAATTCATAGTTATCAACGCAAACTTCTCACATTGTCCACAGTCAAGTTGCAAAATTATACTGTCAGATATGTAAATTAAGTTGGAGACGGACCAGATTCCTCATTAAGCTTATGACATCTCCCACAAGCCGTAGTCTGGAAAGTGCCTCAGACTGGAAGTCTCTGCAGAGAATGGTGAGTACAGCAGAAAAGATCATCAGTACTCCGGAGATTGCAAAAAGCCACTGCCTGACCAGGGCTCAGAAAATCTGCGGAGACTCCTCCCATCCCCACCAAGGACTGTTTTCACTGCTGGACTCTAGAAAGAGGTTCCGCGGCCTCCGTAGCAGAACCTCCAGGTTCTGTAACAGCTTCTTTCCTCAGGCCGTAAGACTCTTGAACGCATCAAAATAATCCCCTCAATTCCCCCCGAAAATGGAAAGTGGCTGGAATATAAAGATAATATAACATACATCCATAAACGAGGATGCAATATATCTATCTGTATAGTATTCTATTCACTTCTATCTGCACCTTATTGATTTTTTATCCTGCACTATTATGAGATAATACAACAAAATGTTGTTCTTATCTGTACCGTAAAAGTTCAAATTTGAATGGCAATAACAAGGAAGTGTAAGTTTCTAAGTCTAAAACAAACCGTTGAATGAAAACCTGGATGCGTGAGAATAACCATGGACACATAGCTTAGATAAGTGGTTGGTGTCCCATAGTCATCACATTTGTCAGAAGGTTCTGGGTTAGAATTTCGGTTCTGAGCTGTCTACATGTGTTCCTTCTCTTTTTGAGGGTTGTCCTCAGGTTTCCACTCGCACTCCTAAGTCGGTACCATGAATTGATTAACGTGGACCGCGACTTAAACAAGTTGAAAAACGTATTCGGGTGTTACCATTCAGTGGGCAATTTTACGGAATATGTACTGTACTGTGCAATCTAATAATACAAGGTTCAGTCAATCAATCAATCAATCAAAGGGTGTGAATATGAGTGTGAATGGTCGTTTGGTTAAATGTGCTCGGGGGACAAATTCGTGATCAGTCCGGGGTGTATCCCCGCCTTATGGACCTTAAAGGGGAACATTATCACCAGACCCATGTCAGCGTCAATATATACCTTGATGGTGCAGAAAAAAGACCATCTATTTTTTTTACCGATTTCCGAACTCTAAATGGGTGAATTTTGGCGAATCAAACGCCTTTCTGTTTATCGCGCTGGAAGCGATGACGTCAGAATGTGACGCCGCCGAGGTAATACACCCACCATTTTCATTTTCAACACATTACAAACACCGGGTCTCAGCTCTGTTATTTTCCGTTTTTTGGACTATTTTTTGGAACCTTGGAGACATCATGCCTCGACGGTGTGTTGTCGCAGGGTGTAACAACACTAACAGGGAGGGATTCAAGTTGCACCACTGGCCTGAAGATGCGAAAGTGTCTGCCGCCAGACCCCCATTGAATGTGCTGGAGTGTCTCCACATTTGACCGGCGATGCTAAGGCAGACATGGCACATTTAAACGATAGTCAACGAAATCACAAAGGTGAGTTTTGTTGATGTTGACTGCCAGCTAATCGATGCTAACATGCTATGCTAATCGATGCTAACATGCTATTTACCGGCGGTGCTAAAGCAGACATGGCACGGAGATGTATGGATAACCTGTAGATGCATTTGCAACTATATTACGTTTCCTTCCACCCACATTTAATGCGAAAAAAACACTTACCAATCGACGGATTTAAGTTGCTCCAGTGTCAAAAGATGCGAAAGTCCTGATCGTTTGGTCCGCACATTTTACCGGCGATGCTAACGCAGCTATTCGGCCATGCTATGGCTATGAATACCGTCAATAGCTATTCGCTCAATAGCTTCAGTTTCTTCTTCAATATTTTCATACTCCAACCATCTGTTTCAATACATGCGTAATCTGTTGAATCGCTTAAGTCGCTGAAATCCGAGTCTGAATCCGAGTTAATGTCACTATATCTTGCTGTGGTATTCCCATTTTTTTTTTACATTGGCAGCTCTGTGTGACGTCACAGGGAAATTGACAATGTCTTCAATTATTTAGGGATATTCCGGGATCGGTAAAATTTTGAAAAAAACTTCAAAAACTACAACAAGCCACTGGGAACTGATTTTTATTGTTTTTAACCCTTTTGAAATTGTGATAATGTTCACCTTTAAAAGCATTCGCAGTACAATTTACCAAAGGCCAATTTTCTAGTCATGTGTCAACAAAGGGGAGGTGGCGGTGCAAAGAGCCACTTCATCAGCACACATTTGGCCCTGTTTGTAAAAAGTATAGATTTTACTGTGACAGATCACAGGAGTCCTTATTCTGTTTAAGGCTCAAAGTCCTCTTGAAGCCAGCAGGCAGGTTCCACTCTCAGGAGATGTAGAATTTGATTAAAAACACCAACATGAAAGTGGCTTTGCACTTTGCTCCGCACGACTCTTGGCTTGCTTTGCTCTGAACGAAAATATAGTTGAACTGGGCAAATTTTACAGAGTGTGTCCTTATTGTGCACTAAAGTCGTGTTTACAAATTAACTCTCCAGGAACACGTTCAGAATGTGGGAATTGTTTAGTCGTAGTCAAGTTAAAGTACCACTGATAGTCACACACACACTAGGTGTTGTGAAATTACCCTTTGTATTTAACCAATTCCCTTGTTCCACCCACTTGGAGCTGAGGAGAGCAGTGAGCAGCAAAAGTGGCCACGCTCGGGAATGATTTTGGTGATTTAACCCCCAAATCCAACCCTAGTTCCTGGGTTGTCCCGAAATCAATATTGTGGTACCGGTACCTAAATCAGGCATCCATTCATCCATTTTCCTACCGCTTGACCCTTTTTGGGGTCGCTGGAGGCTATCTCAGCTGCATTCGGGTGGGAGGCATCGTACACCCTGGACAAGTCGCCACCTCATCACAGGGCCACAGACAGACAGCATTCACACTCACATTCACACACTTGGGCCAATTTAGTGTTGCCACGCATGTCTTGGGAGGTGGGAGGAAGCCGGAGTACCCGGAGGGAATCCACACAGTCACGGGGAGAACATGCAAACTCGACACAGAAAGATCCCGAGTCCGGGATTGAACTCGGGACTACTCAGGACATTGTACTGTGAGGCAGATGCACCAACCCCTGTTCCACCGTGCTGCCCTCAGGCGTGTGATTTGAATTGAATGAAAAATTTTAGCTCCGATTTTAAAGTTAATCATTTTTAATGGAAAAACCTATTTTTTCCCAGTGCAGCCGCAAACCCCAATGGATTATCAAAAACCATGCCGTATTTTCCGGACCATAGGGCGCACCGGATTATAAAGCGCACTGCCGATGAATGGTCTATTTTCAATCTTTTTTCATATCTAGGGCACATAGGATTATAAAGCACATTAAAGGCTGATATTATCGGCCGATAAATGCTATAAAACGTAATATCGGAAATTATCGGTATCGGTTTCAAAAAGTTAAATTAATGACTTTTTAAAACGCCGTTGTACGGAGCGGTACATGGACGTAAGAAGAAGTACAGAGCAGATATGTCTACCAGTCCAGCCCATCCCCTCTCCCACACACAACACAGGAGTCGACGACTGCAGCAAGAAAGGTCAAACCGCCGCGAGCGCAGCATAAAAACAACAATAGTGTGTTGTTGCCGGTGCTGGAGCCGTGGCTAACAAGCGAGCTCGCTCGGTGACTGACTAATGACACCATGTCTATGGTTTGGGATTATTTTAAAGTATCTCTGACGCAAAAAAAAAACTGGCAATTTGCAATTACTGAAAAAAGTTGGTTATGCGAGGAGGAACCAAGACATCTTCCTTTAATACATGGGTGTCGAACTCTGGCCCGCGGGCCATTTAATTTGGCCCCTGAGGCAATATCGAATTAACATTACAGCTGGCCCGCCGTTATTACACAGCAGCAACACCGCAATTTCTCACACTTGAATGCAAGGCATACTTGGTCAACAACATTACAGGTCACACTGAGGGTGGCCGTATAAACAACTTTAACACTGTTACAAATATGCGCCACACTGGGTGATATATCGATATTTGTCTCTGTGTGATATTGAAAATGACTATATCGTGATATTTGAGTATACGTTCTCACGCAGTTGATTTTAGCTGCGGGCATTACACTAAAAGGCTCTTCTCACTCTTTTTTGTCTCTTCTTCTCACAGAGACATAAAACAAGCGTACCTTCTTACATACGTCACATAAGTATACGCTACGCCCATGCGGACCAGAGAGGTAGCGGCAAGGGTAACGTTAGCTGTGGTGCGAGTGGTAATTCGAGAGGAAGAAGGTGCGAATGAAGGAATATTTAATTCCCAAGAAAACCAGCAGGGGGTCCAACGCCTGGCGGTGGTTTGGCTTCAAGCGGGAAGATGTCGAACAGACAACCGTAATTTGTCAAGTGTGGGGCAAAAGCGTTGCTACAAACAGTAGCATTACAGCTAATATGTAGCACAGTTTATGAAGTCACCCGCTAGACCATGGGTGTCAAACTCTGGCCCGTGGGCCAAATTTGGCCCTCCGTGTAATTTAATTTGGCCCCTGAGGCAATATCGAATTAACATTACAGCTGGCCCGCCGTTATTACACAGCAGCGGTGCCGCTGCAACACCACAATTTCTCACACTTGAATGCAAGGCATACTTGGGCAACAGCTTTACAGGTCACACTGAGGGTGGCCGTATAAACAACTTTAACACTGTTACAAATATGCGCCACACTGTGAACTCACACCAAACAAGAATGACAAACACATTTCGGGAGAACATCCGCACTGTAACATAACATAAACACAACAAAACAAATACCCAGAATCCCTTGCAGCACTAACTCTTTCGGGGCGCTACAATATATTTTGATATTTACCTCAGAAGGCTGCAAAATAGAAAAGAGGCATTACATTCGTATTTAAATTTTATTTGAAAAGCCATTGATATTTTTTAATTATTAATATTATTATTTGAAGCTCGATTTTGCATGTCACAATAAAGTTACTGTATATAAGCCTTGCTTGTTCAATGTTCAATGCAAAACCTGCTTGGGTCCCTATTAAAAGGTTAATTTGTTCAACCTTGGCCCGCGGCTTTGTTCAGTTTTAAATTTTTGTCCACTCTGTATTTGAGTTTGACACCCCTGCTTTAATACAACCAAATTTATCTACCACGTCTTCAAGAATCATAAGGAGATACACGATGAATACAAGTGGAAGATAGATTAAAAGCAAACACCGGACAAAAGTAATACCACGCAGTTGTCGCTTAAAGACTCCGCCGAGAAAAAACAAAAATACAACAAAAACCACCCCAGGGCGAAAACCCACGTTGTGGTCAAGGACAACTACGATGGAGTTTGGATGGCGCACACTTTGCAGCTTGCAGTGAGCGGAGGTGCCTTGTCTCAACTCAGCATTTCAGAAGCTCTGGCTGACTGCGAGGCCACTTCAAGCACTCACCACCAGCTTGCAGCACATTCGTCTTACTCATACAAATACGGTAGAGCAGGGCAGATGGAGCCCAGTGTATAATTTCCTGTTATACAGTCTGCCAGGCCGCCTTGCACTAAAGGAGGACTATGTTATTGTTTACTTTATTACTCTAGTATACTCTGGACTGAAGCTTTGTGCCTTCATTGTTTTTGTAGCTGTTGTTTTGAGGCATCCATCCATCCATCCATTTTCTTCCGCTTATCAGAGGTCGGGTCGCGGGGGCAACAGCCTAAGCAGGGAAACCCAGACTTCCCTCTCCCCAGCCACTTCGTCTAGCTCTTCCCGGGGGATCCCGAGGCGTTCCCAGGCCACCCGGGAGACATAGTCTTCCCAACGTGTCCTGGGTCTTCCCCGTGGCCTCCTACCGGTTGGACGTGCCCTAAACACCTCCCTAGGGAGGCGTTCGGGTGGCATCCTGACCAGATGCCTGAACCACCTCATCTGGCTCCTCTCAATGTGAAGGAGCAGCGGCTTTACTTTGAGTTCCTCCCGGATGGCAGAGCTTCTCACCCTATCTCTAAGGGAGCGCCCCGCCACACGGCGGAGGAAACTCATTTCGGCCGCTTGTAACCGTGATCTTATCCTTTCGGTCATGACCCAAAGCTCATGACCATAGGTGAGAATGGGAACGTAGATCGACCGGTAAATTGAGAGCTTTGCCTTCCAGCTCAGCTCCTTCTTCACCACAACGGATCGGTACAACGTCCGCATTACTGAAGACGCCGCACCGATCCGCCTGTCGATCTCACGATCCACTCTTCCCTCACTCGTGAACAAGACTCCTAGGTACTTGAACTCCTCCACTTGGGGCAGGGTCTCCTCCCCAACCCGGAGATGGCATTCCACCCTTTTCCGGGCGAGAACCATGGACCATGACTTGGAGGTGCTGATTCTCATTCCGGTCGCTTCATACTCGGCCGCGAACCGATCCAGTGAGAGCTGAAGATCCCGGTCAGATGAAGCCATCAGGACCACATCATCTGCAAAAAGCAGAGACCTAATCCTGCGGTCACCAAACCGGAACCCCTAAACGCCTTGACTGCGCCTAGAAATTCTGTCCATAAAAGTTATGAACAGAATCGGTGACAAAGGACAGCCTTGGCGGAGTCCAACCCTCACTGGAAACGTGTTCGACTTACTGCCGGCAATGCGGACCAAGCTCTGGCACTGATCGTACAGGGAGCGGACCGCCACAATAAGACAGTCCGATACCCCATACTCTCTGAGCACTCCCCACAGGACTTCCCAAGGGACACGGTCGAATGCCTTCTCCAAGTCCACGAAGCACATGTTTTGAGGCATGTTTAAAAAAAAAAAAATGCACTTTGTGAAAGTCAAAGTATAGTATTTCCCACAGTTGTAGTGGGTATCAAGATTATCTCAGGGAGAGCATGTCCCAAATTCCAAGCTGCTGTTTTGAGGCATGTTAAAAAAACAATGCAGTTTGATTTGACTTTGATAATAAATATGGCAGTGCCATGTTGGCACTTTTTTCCATATTTTGAGTTGATTTATTTTGGAAAACTTTGTTACATTGTTTAATGCATCCAGCGGGGCATCACAACAGAATTAGGCATACTAATGTGTCCACAACTGTATATATCGGTATTGGTTGATATCGGAATCGGAAATTAAGAGTTGGACAATATCGGAATGTGGGGGTTCTCTAGACCCCCCACTACGGACATGACACATGACAGCTGAGCAAACAAATGTTTTTTTCTGATTCTTTTCAGCCTACGTCTTTTGGATCTGTCCGTCAATTTTCCTCTGCCATCCACCAACAACGACCATCAACCACCCCCTTTCTCCTTCCCGACTGCTGCCTTTAACAGAGCGACAGGTGATTAGACAAATACTCTCAGCTGTGTCATCTACGCACCAGTCGCTAATCTCGAAGCCAATTCTGCCACACCCCGCTTCGCTGCAGGTCCGCAGGCCACGCCCACCACACAGAATATCGGCAAAAAAGCCATTATCGGAAATATCGAGTTATTATACAAAATATCCACTACGTATATACAGTTCTTGTACTTGGTATCGTTACAGTGGATGTCAAGTGTAGATCCAACCTGTTTGTTTACATTGAGGAGCGCTAGCTTGCTGTTAGCGGTTAGCAGCTGTTTCCTCCTACGATGTGTAGTAGGACTGCCTTAATTACATGGATTTAAATGCAAACATGCCTGTAATTATTCAAATGACATATAGCGAGGCGTACATGGTGTTCAACCACATAATGCATTTTGAAGCAAACAAGGAGACGCACACCCTGCAAGGGTTATTGGTTCATGTGCTATTCCATCACCAGGCAGATATATACAGTACCCATCCTAGTTAATGTGCTTTGTGTGTTTCGGGCAGAAAGACACACTGTAAAGCTCCGGTGAACACCAGCAAGAGTGATATCACAGTAGAGGATTAATATTCTACATGTATCACAGGGCTTGGACAAGAAGATCCAGGCTCATGTGCGAGAGATGGAAGCATCAAAAGAGGAATGGAAAAAAAAAAAAGACACAGCTGCCTGTCGCAGAGACTGCCGATTTTTCTCGAGCTCATGCAAGAACACGAGTTTAGTTTTTACAGTTATAGCATGAAAAACATATTTTGTTACAACATGTTTTTGGTAAAAGAAGTGACAGTTAGAGGAAAAAAAGATAGTTGAAAAAAGTTGATTTTTGAATAGATTTGATTAAAATATGATGCAAAACATATGAGCACAACTACAAACCCCGTTTCCATATGAGTTGGGAAATTGTGTTAGATTTAAATATAAACTGAACACAATTATTTGCAAATCCTTTTCAACCCATATTCAATTGAATGCACTACAAAGTTTTTTATTTTATTTTGCAGGCTGCAACATGTGCCAAAATAGTTGGGAAAGGGCGTGTTACATCACCTTTTCTTTTAACAACACTCAATAAACGTTTGGGAACTGAGGAAACAAATTGTTGAAACTTTGAAAGTGGAATTCTTTCCCATTCTTGTTTTATGTAGAGTTTCAAACGTTCAACAGTCCGGGGTCTCCGCTGTTGTATTTTCGATGGGAGACAGGTCTGGACTGCAGGCGGGCCAGGAAAGTACCCGCACTCTTTTTTTTACGAAGCAACGCTGTTGTAACACGTGCTGAATGTGGCTTGGCATTGTCCTGCTGAAATAAGCAGGGGCGTCCATGAAAAAGACGGCGCTTAGATGGCAGCATATGTTGTACCAAAAGATGTATGTACCTTTCAGCATTAATAGTGCCTTCACAAATGTGTAAGTTACTCATGTCTTGGGCAAAAATGCACCCCCAAACCATCGCAGATGCTGGCTTTTGAACTTTGCATCGATAACAGTCTGGAGGGTTCGCTTCCCCTTTGGTCCGTGTGACACAATGTCGAATATTTCCAAAAACAATTTGAAATGTGGACTCGTCAGACCACAGAACACTTTTCCACTTTGCATCAGTCCATCTTAGATGATCTCGGGCCCAGAGAAGCCGGCAGCGTTTCTGGATGTTGTTGATAAATGACTTTCCCTTTGCATAGTAGAGCTTTAACTTGCACTTACAGATGTAGCGACCAACTGTATTGAGTGACAGTGGTTTTCTGAAGTGTACCTAAGCCCATGTGGTGATATCCTTTAGAGATTGGTGTCGGTTTTGGATACAGTGCCGTCTGAGGGATGGAAGGTCACGGTCATTCAATGTTGGTATCCGGCCATGCCACTTACGTGGAGTGATTTCTCCAGATTCTCTGAACCTTTTGATGATATTATGGACTGTTGGATGGATGTTGAAATCCCTAAATTTCTTGCAATTGCACTTTGAGAAAGGTTGTTCTTAAACTGTTTGACTATTTGCTCACGCAGTTGTGGACAAAGGGGTGTACCTCGCTCCATCCTTTGTTTTGAAAGACTGAGCTTTTTTGGGAAGCTGTTTTTAATAACCAATCATGGCACCCACCTATGCCCAATTAGCCTGCACACCTGTGGGATGTTCCAAATAAGTGTTTGTTGAGCATTCTTCAACTTTACCAGTATGTTTTGCCACCTTTCCCAACTTCTTTGTCACGTGTTGCTGGCATTAAATTCTAAAGTTAATGATTATTCGCAACAAAACAAAAATGTTTATCAGTTTGAACATCAAATATGTTGTCTTTGTAGCATATTCAACTGAATATGGGTTGAAAATGTTTTGTAAATCATTGTATTCCGTTTGTATTTACATCTAACACAATTTCCCAACTCACATGGAAACAGGGTTTGTAAAAAAGCACCAACAATTGTCAGAATAATTGTATCTAAGTGATCACAAAACGTTGTGTTTCTATGAGTTCCCGGCGCGCAGACAAAGACGTCTGTAAGCCGACCAAGCAGAAGGCTTGTAAAACTCCACTATGTAGGATGGGAAGCAACATGAAGGTGTTCTGTTTATTTCATGTATTGTAATCAAGAGAAATATATTGTCTTGACCCAAGATCTACAAAGTGAAGAGGAAGCAGGACCAGACTCCCCCTCCAGGGCGGCAGCAGTAAAGTTTAGATCCATGAAGGAAAGAATAAAGTGAATGAATGTTTATAACTGAATAAATTTAAACATGCTTAAAAAAACATGTTGTTTTTTATTATTATTTACAAATGAAGTAAGTAACATTTATGGCAACCTTTTTCCAAAACAATATAG
Source organism: Nerophis ophidion (assembly GCF_033978795.1). Classification (NCBI taxonomy): domain Eukaryota; kingdom Metazoa; phylum Chordata; class Actinopteri; order Syngnathiformes; family Syngnathidae; genus Nerophis; species Nerophis ophidion. The sequence continues at coordinate 34,096,285 of NC_084629.1, read as the reverse complement.
AATGTGAGTTAACAGGATAATGCATACATTTATCATTTGTTTTAAATACATTTACAAAAAAGTGGGACCCCAAACAGGCGTTGAGGTGTTCCGGTTTGGTGACCGCAGGATTAGGTCTCTGCTTTTTGCAGATGATGTGGTCCTGATGGCTTCATCTGACCGGGATCTTCAGCTCTCACTGGACCGGTTCGCAGCCGAGTGTGAAGCGACTGGAATGAGAATCAGCACCTCCAAGTCCGAGTCCATGGTTCTCGCCCGGAAAAGGGTGGAATCCCATCTCCGGGTTGGGGAGGAGACCCTGCCCCAAGTGGAGGAGTTCAAGTACCTTGGAGTCTTGTTCACGAGTGGGGGAAGAGTGGATCGTGAGATCGGCAGGCGGATCGGTGCAGCGTCTTCAGTAATGCGGACGTTGTACCGATCCGTTGTGGTGAAGAAGGAGCTGAGCCGGAAGGCAAAGCTCTCAATTTACCGGTCGATCTACGTTCCCATCCTCACCTATGGTCATGAGCTTTGGGTCATGACCGAAAGGATAAGATCACGGGTACAAGCCGCCGAAATGAGTTTCCGTGTGGCGGGGCTCTCCCTTAGAGATAGGGTGAGAAGCTCTGCTATCCGGGAGGAACTCAAAGTAAAGCCGCTGCTCCTTCACATGGAGAGGAGCCAGATGAGGTGGTTCGGGCATCTGGTCAGGATGCCACCCGAACGCCTCCCTAGGTAGGTGTTTAGGGCACGTCCAACCGGTAGGAGGCCATGGGGAAGACCCAGGACACGTTGGGAAGACTATGTCTCCCGGCTGGCCTGGGAACGCCTCGGGATCCCCGGGAAGAGCTAGACGAAGTGGCTGGGGAGAGGGAAGTCTGGGTTTCCCTGCTTAGGCTGTTGCCCCCGCGACCCGACCTCGGATAAGCGGAAGAAGATGGATGGATGGATGGATGGGACCCCAAACATGTACCGCGGGACCCCGTTTTTATGACTTGATGGGGTCTCCATTTTGAAAATTCTTAGCGCCAACACTGACTTATAATAAAATAGAACAATAAACAAGTTAAATTACTGTGTTGATATTGTTGACTTGCCAATAGCACGCACTGTAAATAAATCGGTATCGGCTAATCGGTAAGGAATGGGCAGTATAAAACCCTGATCGGAGCATCACTTATCTATATGGTTCATGCCTATCCTACTATAAATCTTCTTTTGTCTGCCAAGACAAGCCCTCAAAGCGCACGGAGCATAAATTAAACAAACACGGCGTATTCATCAAAGGCATCCTGATGCAAACAGAAACGCTAACGTTCCAACTCTTCCATGGGCCCACAAAGTAGGTGTGGAAGACACGTGCAAACTGGGTCGCTCTCCAAGTGCGTGTGCCAGGGTGAGCGTGCGTGGTAATGAGTCCTTTCATCTGCATTGCATCATCACTGGCTGATAAAAAAGTTGGATCTTTCTCACTTTTCTTTTCGAAATGAGATCAACTGCGAATGCTTGAGTTCGTGCATTTGTGGTCCAGACCTCCTCAAACAAATATACTTCAGACCAGTGGTTCTTAACCTTGTTGGAGGTACCAAACCCCAGCAGTTTCATATGCGCATTCACCGAACCCTCCTTTTTTTTTTAAAATTCAAGACAAAGTTATATGTTTTTTTGTAGACTTTAGTATGGGGACCATATTCTAAGTAACAAAGACTTAATTTAGAGTTTTTTGAACACTCGGGGGACATATTCAAAGTGATAAAGACTTGATTTAGAGTTAATTGGTTAGGGTTCTGGTTAGGGTTAGGGTTATAATAAGTCCATGGCGAGTAAGGCATTAATAATTAATTAATAAGAGCCAATATGTTACTAATTTGCATGTTAATAAGCAACTGATTAATGTCGAATATGTTCCCCATACTAAAGTGTTACCATGTTTTTTTTACTGGTGCACAAAATGAACCGTGCATGAACATCACCTTGTTCAAAGAACAAAACCAACTCAGTGCATGAACTCACAACAAATTGCACACCTGCAAATCAGTCTGACTTCTGCTGTTGCCGTATCCGTAATACGCCGATAGGGAAAAGTTTTTATTTACACGATGACCTCCGCCGAACCCCTGAGCCTGACTCGCCGAACCCTTAGGGTCCGATCGAACCCAGGTTAAGAACCACTGCTTTAGACACATTGACAAGGTTTGATTAGTGATCACGCTGTTTTTTGTGTCATCGGAACAAATGCAGCTTTAAAATATCATGTAACGTGATATAACTTAACCCTTGTGACCCGTTTTCATTTTTTATTAAAAGAAAAATGATACAATTAATTATTTTTTCAAACCGGGACATACCGACTTTGGCTCATTTTCTGGGAAGAACATATATCAGAATACATATTTAATGACCACACACCATACACCAACCCTACACATATCTAAGATGTCCGAGTTCTCTGGACACACACACACACACACACACACACACACACACTGCAGGCCTGGAAAGGAGGAAGACAGAGTGTAGGTACTAGAGATGCGCGGATAGGCAATTATATCATCCGCATCCGCATCACCAAAGTCATCATCCACCCACCGTCCACCCAAACCAACATTTTATCAGGACCAAACCCGCCCGCTAACATACATCAGAGGTTGGCCGCCTTTACCACTCACAGAGCTATTTAAACCTGTTTCACAGAGTAATGATGACAATTGGAGCCGCTAACGTTCCCGCGACTATCCAATAGCGTTCATCCTGACGACAAGAATATGGGCGTGCTGTGAAGCCATTGCCTTAGACACCTTCAACAACATGTACGAAGCAATTGTTGGTCCGGCAACATGTTGTGTGCAGCTTCCGCAATCACACGTACAAGATTGAAAGGCATACTGGGTGATACAGAGTACACTTATGGTTGTGATATAAACAACTTTAACACTTACTAATATGCGCCACGCTGTGAAGCCACACCCGACAAGATTGACAAACACATTTTGGGAGAACATCCTCACAGTAACACAACATAAACGCAACACAACAAATACCCATAATCCTTTGTATCCGTGATACTTCCTGAATATATTTTACACCCCCGCGCCCCCAACCCCGGCCACCTTACCGACGCACGGGGGGGAGGGGGGGGGGGGGGGTTGCTGCTAGCGGGTGTATAAAATAGTCAGGGTTTGTCATGAATACAAAGGATTCTGGGTATTTGTTGTGTTGCATTTATGTTGTGTTACTGTGAGGATGTTCTCCCAAAATGTGTTTGTCAATCTTGTTGGGTGTGGCTTCACAGCATGGCGCATAATACTAAGAGCGTTAAAATGGTTTATATCACAACCATTAGTGTACTCTGTCACCCAGTATGCCTTGCAGTCGTGTGCGTGTTGCCGCGGAAGCCACACACAACATGATGCCGGACTGACAAGTAGATCATACATGTTGTAGAAGGCGACAAAGCCAATGGCTTCATAGCATGCCTGAATACTTCTTATCTGGGTGACTGCTGGCAGTCATTCAGGAGAATAATAGCCTCTCTTATTGTCTTTTTCGCTTTATGACACGGGTCTTAAATGGCACTGTGAAAGGCAAAGGATACCGATCACAGAACCATACATATCAAATATTTCCGGATGGTTCAACCGCCACCCGCCCGAATCTAAATAAAATCTATTTTTTTGTCATGTCAACCACCCGACCCACGGTTTATCCAATGACTCGGCGGATGAGACCGCAAACCGCGGATCTCTAGTAGGTACACAGAACATCAGAGGGTCAAATGTGCGAGAAAAAGAGAGCAGACAGTGTTGACAAACAATGTTCCGACCTTGTGTAGGAACCGCAGGTGCAAAGAAGAATCCCTGTGGGATGCAGAAACTGGCAGATCAATTTTCCGTGCAACCTTCATATTGCTGTTACTCAGCCAGCGTTTGTGGGTCTGATGGACCCGTTGCATTTTGTGGCTTGTAATGCCTCACACGCAACCACTTTTATGTTAAGCCACAAAATGCAGCCTAATGAGTTGAATACGTGGTTGTCAGTGGTTAGCGTAACAAACAGGTTTGCACATTTTCCTACATGTTTTTCATTTCCTTATGTTTTAGCTGTTAGTTCAACATTTTGTTTTTCGGCAACACCTGCTCTAGTGTGCACAGTACTTCATTAAAGGGGAAACGTTTTGGGCATTTTGCCTATCTTTCACAATCCTTATGCAAGAGCATATTTTTTTCATTTTTAGGCATTCTAACTCATAAAATACGGAAAGTAAGAGGTGGCTAACCGTCAGCTAATAGGAGTACACTATTGCGCCTGCAAAGTCTTGGTTGACAAGACTTTGCAGCATCGCGTGGACATCGGGGGCGGTACCTCTGGATAGGCAGACCGGGGTGGTGGTTCCTCTCTTTAAGAAGGGGGACCGGAGGGTGTGTTCCAACTATCGTGTGATCACACTCCTCAGCCTTCCCGGTAAGGTTTATTCAGGTGTACTGGAGAGGAGGCTACGTCGGATAGTCAAACCTCGGATTCAGGAGGAACAGTGTGGTTTTCGTCCTGGTCGTGGAACTGTGGACCAGCTCTATACTCTCGGCAGGGTTCTTGAGGGTGCATGGGAGTTTGCCCAACCAGTCTACATGTGCTTTGTGGACTTGGAGAAGGCATTCGACCGTGTCCCTCGGGAAGTCCTGTGGGGAGTGCTCAGAGCGTATGGGGTATCGGACTGTCTTATTGTGGCGGTCCGTTCCCTGTACGATCAGTGCCAGAGCTTGGTCCGCATTGCCGGCAGTAAGTCGAACACATTTCCAGTGAGGGTTGGACTCCGCCAAGGCTGTCCTTTGTCACCGATTCTGTTCATAACTTTTATGGACAGAATTTCTAGGCGCAGTCAAGGCGTTGAGGGGTTCCGGTTTGGTAACCGCAGGATTAGGTCTCTGCTTTTTACAGATGATGTGGTCCTGATGGCTTCATCTGACCGGGATCTTCAGCTCTCGCTGGATCGGTTCGCAGCCGAGTGTGAAGCGACCGGAATGAGAATCAGCGCCTCCAAGTCCGAGTCCATGGTTCTCGCCCGGAAAAGGGTGGAATGCAATCTCCGGGTTGGGGAGGAGACCCTGCCCCAAGTGGAGGAGTTCAAATACCTAGGAGTCTTGTTCACGAGTGAGGGAAGAGTGTATCGTGAGATCGACAGGCGGATCGGTGCGGCGTCTTCAGTAATGCGGACGTTGTACCGATCCGTTGTGGTGAAGAAGGAGCTGAGCCGGAAGGCAAAGCTCTCAATTTACCGGTCAATCTACGTTCCCATCCTCACCTATGATCATGAGCTTTGGGTCATGACCGAAAGGATAAGATCACGGGTACAAGTGGCCGAAATGAGTTTCCTCCGCTGTGTGGCGGGGCTCTCCCTTAGAGATAGGGTGAGAAGCTCTGCCATCCGGGAGGGACTCAAAGTAAAGCCGCTGCTCCTCCACATCGAGAGGAGCCAGATGAGGTGGTTCGGGCATCTGGTCAGGATGCCTCCCGAACGCCTCCCTAGGGAGGTGTTTAGGGCACGTCCAACCGGTAGGAGGCCACGGGGAAGACCCAGGACACGTTGGGAAGACTATGTCTCCCGGCTGGCCTGGGAACGCCTCGGGATCCCCCGGGAAGAGCTAGACGAAGTGGCTGGGGAGAGGGAAGTCTGGGTTTCCCTGCTTAGGCTGTTGCCCCCGCGACCCGACCTCGGATAAGCGGAAGATGATGGATGGATGGTATTGCGCCCATGAACACTCTAAAAACATCTAAAAAAAAGCACCAACAATTGTCAGAATAATTGTATCTAAGTGATCACAAAACGTGTTTCAATGATGTCCCGGCGAGCAGACAAAGACGACTTTAAGCCTACCAAGCAGAAGGCTTGTAAAACTCCACTGTGTAGGATGCGAAGCAACATGAAGGTGTTATGTTTCTTTCATGTATTGTAATCAACAGAAATATATCGTCTTGACCCGATATCTACAAAGCAAAGAGGAAGCAGCACCAGACTCCCCTCCAGGGAGCTCTTCTTTGAACTGTTTTACAACCTTTTCTTTGAACTGTTGTAATCAAAGGTGATAGCAGTTTACGACCTCCGTTCCTTAGAAACAGCTGTTGCCGTGTAATCAGGGAAAGTCCAAATAAAAGAGGAGGCGTACAATCTTTCGCCAGAGCGTAGTGAGACTGTACAAAGAATACAGTCCAGACGTCTCTCCTCAATTGAGAGGAATGTATTTATTTCTGTCTCTGTTTAATTCCTTGCTTCTAGTCTTGTTTAATAGATGTCATCAGTGTTTGAATCTGACACCAATACTCCTGTTTTGAGCTGCATTTTAACAAGTATTAGCGATATTGTTATTATGAGCGCTAAAAGAGAGCCCTAAATAGCTTATACTGCTACATGAGTTGGTCAACGTTAATTCTATATGATAAATCATGTATCTTGCCTGGATATTAGAAGGTTGTGGACAGAAACCCAAAATTTGGTCAACTTTGTCATCCAACTTAAACACGGAAATGGTGAGAAAGACACGAAAAGACGTGCATTTTATGAGGATTATGATGAGTTGCTGATGTAACGGGGAAAATATAAACATCCCGTCAGTCTTTATCCCAGTGAGAGCAGACATTGTACAGTAAGTGATTATTTGATTGTTTGTATATCTTGTTTAGCATTTAGCAATACTGCTGAATGATGCTTAGTGTTTGACTGAAGCTGCATGTGTTTAGCACACAGCTTTTAAAACGTGTAGATCATCATGCTTATATTCAGGATTAAAAAAAAATAAACATTTATGGATCATAATTTTTCCCAAAGTAGTCTTTGTTGTCTCTCATCAAGTCTGCCGTGATTAGTATTTTTATTGTTGTTAAAGGAAAGGTGAACGCTGTGATGCGTCTGCGAAATCAATACACCGCTACATGCATAAAAGGATCAGAATATGTAAATATTACATGTTATTATGAATATTACTAAATTACATATATACTTGAAACATTTATGGTTGTTTTTGGAGGTTTTTTAAACCCTTTATAGGCGGAATAGAGCAAATCTCGTTACCTCCTTTGGTAGCGGAAATTTGCTAGTGTTTATGTACGAGTTACAATGCATAAAAACTGAAAAAAAATGGTATATATATATATATGTATACATCTATATATATATATATATATATATAGATATATACATATATATATATATATATATATATATATATCTATCAATATCTATATATAAATATATAGATATATACATATATATATATATATATATATATATATATATATATAAATATATATATATATATATATATATATATATATATATATATATATATATATATACATATGTATATATCTATATCTATATATATATATATAGATATATATATATATATGTATATATCTATATCTATATATATATATATATATATATATATATATATATATATATATATATATATATATATTTACAGAAGAATTGTTAATTATAGACAAAATTCCAAAACAAGTGCAGTTCCCTTTTAAGTTAAACTCGTGACGCAGTAAGTTGAATGATGCGGACACGTTTGTTACTGGATACTTTCTAATACACTTCTCCCTTGCAGGCACTGTAGAAGTAATAAGCAGAGGTGGGTAGTCACGCGCTACATTTACTCCGTTACATCTACTTGAGTAACTTTTGGGATACATTCTACTTCATAGAGTAGTTTTTATGCAACATACTTTTACTTTTACTTGAGTATATTTATAGAGAAGAAACGCTACATTTACTCCGCTCCATTTATCTACATTCAGCTCGCCACTCGCAACTTTTTTTTAATCGATCTATTAATGTTTGTTTTGGTTTTTCAAAGTAGGGTACACGCTTGCCTGCGTTTCACCAATCACATGCAGTCACGGGTGACGTTGGACCAATCAAACAGAGCCAGGCGGTCACATGACCGTCACACGTAAAACCCGACTCAAACAAGTTGAAAAACTTATTGGGGTGTTACCATTTAGTGGTCAATTGTACGGAATATATACTGTACTGTGCAATCTACTAATAAAAGTTTCAATCAATCAATCAAAAGTGTAAAGGAAAAAAGACACTTTTTATTTCAACCGTACTTCCCGTCAAAAAGCCTAAAGACTGTTCTCGCACAGTTCCTGTCTTCACAATAAAAGTGCCGCTCCATCGCGCCTGCATCAACAAAATAAGAGTCTCCGAAAGCCAGAGCAAACAAGCTAGCAAGCGACGGAGTTCGCCGCCAATGTATTTCTTGTAAAGTGTATAAAAACGAATATGGAAGCTGGACAAATAAAATGCCGAAAACCAACGACTTTCATGTGGTATTAGACAGAAAGGAGGACTTTTTTTCTCCTCCGTTTGAAAACGTGGATGTTATCAGCACCATAATTCCAATTAAAGAAAGTCATCCGAATCAGGTAATAAAACCAACTTATATTCTTGTCTTCATGAAAGATAGGAATCTATATGTTAAACATGCATGTATATTTATTAAAACACCTTTAACATATGACATGTGTATGTATGTATATGTATATATGAGGTAGATCACCTCGACTTGGTCATTTATTAAGTAATTGATTAACGTTGAAAAACATATTGGGGTGTTACCTTTTAGTGGTCAATTGTAGGGAATATGTACTATACTGTGCAATCTACTAATACAAGTTTCAATCAATGCCTATTGAGACTATGGTGCTGTTAAGTTATTGTGGCTCAATGCGCCTTAATTGTTTTATATTTTATTGTACTATTATTTAATATATATTATTGTTTTAGTTGCTTAAGAGATATTCCTGGCTCTGGATTTGCCCGTTGCTATTTTTTATGTTTTGTGCATTATTTGTTGCCGTAATCATTAAACAAACAGGTTACTCATCAGTTACTCAGTACTTGAGTAGTTTTTTCACAACATACTTTTTACTTTTACTCAAGTAAATATTTGGGTGACTACTCATTAATTTTACTTGAGTAATAAATCTCTAAAGTAACAGTACTCTTACTTGAGTACAATTTCTGGCTACTCTACCCACCTCTGGTAATAAGAGTATATATATATATATGTGTGTGTGTATTTATATAAATATATATATATATATATATGTGTGTGTATTTATATAAATATATATATATGTATAATCAGTATAATATTTAAGAGTATTATGCAATTATAATTATTTGATGCTTGTTTATGTTGACAATAGTGTTTTAGACTGAAATAGTGTTCAATTTAAGAGACTTATTAGGTGTGTCAAGCTTGTGTGCTAGTGTGTGCTTAGCTGTTGTGTAGCTGCAAGTTCCGAGTATTCTATAACCTACCATTTTTACCTTTTTGAAATTGACTTCGCTAAAACTGCTGATTTCATCAGAGATACGCAACATTCAGATGCAAGTCTGTATTATCATCCGATAACTGTAGTTTTTTATTGTGCAGATATCGGACCAGGACACCCTTAGACAACAAGAACTGTAATATCTACAAAATGAAGTAACTTACGTCCATAAACTCCACGTTTGCCTTTGGTCCTGTGGCTTCATTCAGGATTTTAACCGCTACAGGTATCTTGACCGTTTCGCCCTCTGGAACCCAAATCCCCTATGGAAAAAAGAAAAAGAAAAAACATCAACAAACTCTTTAAAAAGACGGAATGTGTATTTTAACTTTGAATCAATATAAAGTGGACATTTACAGCAAATGTATCAAGGACCACTAAAAGTATAGTGACATTACATCAATAGGATAGATATGAAAGGAACACGTTCGTCATTCTTTTCTGTCATGATGTCACATGACAGTTTGAACTTTGTTTATTATTTCCCTGTTTTGGATCATTTCCTGGCTTGGTGCTCTTGTTTTATCTGCATTTCCTGTTCAGTGTCTTCTGTTTTGCAGCACCTTCGTGCCCTGTTCCTTGTCATTTAGTTCTATTCAGGTCCACCTCGTTCCCTCCTTCAGTGCTGGTTCATTATCGAGTGTAGGCTATAGTGTTCTGTTGCTTTCTGAATTCTCGCGCTTCTGCCCGATACCTCATTAAACCGCCTTTGGCCTGAACGCCGCTTGCCTTCTCTGCATCCTGGAATGACGCCAAAAAGCAGCGAGGCGCTATTGTTACACTTTTTGGGAAAACTTCCTTGTATAATATATTTTGTGTCTGGATTTTTTGGTACACATTGATACACACATTATTAGGTGGCCAACTTATCTATGTTTATTTTTGCAATAATTAATAATATGCAGATTTATTATTACTGCGGTGGAACTTGGATCTACGAACCCCTTTTTTTTTTGGCCATCTTTTTGGTTTGAGAACCTTTAGATCGAGCTAGGCAGCACGGTGGAAGAGGGTTTAGTGCATGTGCCTCACAAAAGGTCCTGAGTAGTCCTGAGTTCAATCCCGGACTTGGGATGTTTCTGTTTGGAGTTTGCATGTTCTCCCCGTGACTGCGTGGGTACTCCGGCGTCCTCCCACTTCCAAAGACATGCACCTGGGGATAGGTTGATTGGCAACACTAAATTGGCTCTAGTGTTTGAATGTGTGTGTGAATGTTGTTTGTCTATCTGTGTGGTCCCTGCGATGAGGTAGCGACTTGTCCAGGGAGTACGACGCAATCCGCCCGAATGCAGCTGAGATAGGCTCCAGCACCCCCCATCCGTCCATCCATCCATCCATCCATCATCTTCCGCTTATCTGAGGTCGGGTCGCGGGGGCAGCAGCCTAAGCAGGGAAGCCCAGACTTCCCTCTCCCCAGTCACTTCGTCTAGATCTTCCCGGGGGATCCCGAGGCGTTCCCAGGTCAGCCAGGAGACATAGTCTTCCCAATGTGTCCTGGGTCTTCCCCGTGGCTTCCTACCGGTTGGACGTGCCCTAAACACCTCCCTCAAGAGGCGTTCAGGTGGCATCCTGACCAGATGCCCGAACCACCTCATCTGGCTCCTCTTGATGTGGAGGAGCAGCGGCTTTACTTGGAGTTCCCTCCCGGATGGCAGAGCTTCTCACCCTATCTCTAAGGGAGAGCCCCGCCACACGGCGGAGGAAACTCATTTCGGCCGCTTGTACCCGTGATCTTGTCCTTTCGGTCAAAACCCAAAGCTAATGACCATAGGTGAGGATGGGAACGTAGATCGACCGGTAAATTGAGAGCTTTGCCTTCCGGCTCAGCTCCTTCTTAACCACAACGGATTGGTACAACGTTCGCATTACTGAAGACGCCGCACCGATCCGCCTGTCGATCTCACAATCCACTCTTCCCCGGCTCGTGAACAAGACTCCTAGGTACTTGAACTCCTCCACTTGGGCTCAACCCGGAGATGGCACTCCACCCTTTTCCGGGCGAGATCCATGGACTCTGACTTGGAGGTGCTGATATTCATTCCGGTCTCTTCACACTCGGCTGAGAACCGATCCAGTGAGAGCTGAAGATCCCGGCCAGACGAAGCCAACAGGACCACATCATCTGCAAAAAGCAGAGACCTAATCCCGCGGCCACCAAACCGGAACCCCTCAACGCCTTGACTGCGCCTAGAAATTCTGTCCATAAAAGTTATGAACAGAATCGGTGACAAAAGACAGCCTTGGCGGAGTCCAACCCTCACTGGAAACGTGTCCGACTTACTGCCAGCAATGCGGACCAAGTTCTGACACTGATCGTACAGGGACCGGACCACCACAATTAGAGAGTCCGGTACCCCATACTCTCTGGGCACTCCCCACATGACTTCCCGAGGGACACGGTCGAATGCCTTCTCCAAGTCCACAAAGAACCCCCCGAGACTCCAAAATAGACAAGCGGTAGAAAATGGATGGGTTGATGGATTTTCAAACAAGAGAGGAGGCAAGGCCTGGACAGGAGGCTAGAGAGGCACAAACAAACGAGACAATCTGGCCAGAACAAAGGGAGGCGTGGGCTTATAAGACACATGAGGGTCATGGGGAACAGGTGGAAACAATCAGGGATGAAATGGATGGATGGATGGATAGAACGGGCTAATTGTGCGACTGCGTGTAAACCATGTCTTGGTGTAGAAACGCTTCATTCATTCATTTTGTGTGCTGCCGGAAGACTCTGGCTGCCGTCGTTTTGATGACATCAATTCCTGTGCCGCACAGGACACACTTCCATTCACAGTCCATTACCTTTTAGTGCTTAAACGTTTCTTTTTTTTTGGCCATTCACCAAGTTTTGTTTGTTTTCGTTGCTAAATTTGGGTCCAAAAATGCCATACAAATGAGCCTGGAAAGAAGGTGGGATTTGCTGTGGACTTAAAAAGGACGATTTGCGAGGACTAATGTCAATGGTGCAGACATTGCTGACAAATACGTAAGAAACACGACCACAACTGCAATATTGAAAGATTTATATTAGAGATGTCCGATAATATCAGACTGCCGATATTGTCGGCCGATACATTTTTTAAAATGTAATATCGTAAGTTATCGGTATCGGTTTCAAAAAGTATAATTTATGACCTTTTAAAATGTCCCTGTACGGAGTGGTACACGGCAAAGGGAGAAGTACAGAGCGCCAATAACCCTTAAAGCCACTTCCGTTACGTGCCGGCCCAATCAAAAAATATCTACAGCTTTTCACACACAGAAGTTGTCACGGCCAGGGCACATTCCAATGCGCTTTGCTTCGCACCTCGTGACACGCCCACGGCCGCGTCCATCCAGGGACGCGCCGTGCGCATCTTTGCCCTGCAGCAGCCACCGCCTGCAATCATTTACCAGCAATCAACACACCTGCCTATATGATGGAGCTGCCTTCATAAGCCTGCTCATCTTGCCATCAGGCGCCGGAATATAATCTTCTGTACCGTAAGCCGACACAAGCTTTATGCTCTCTCTTTCGCTCTGTCCTGATCGCTGTGCTTTCCTTGCGTTTATTGCCGTGTCCTCTCTCACCCTGCAGTTCCCTGTGTGCATTCCCGAGTTACGCTGTGTGTTGTGTGCTCCTGGATCTTCCCTGCCTCCTTCGTCCTTCCTGGTTCTCGACTCCTCGCCCCTACCTCTCGACCCCGCTTACGTCCCTGGACAACCTTGCCCTTGTCGGACAACACCGCTTCTCTAAACATGCACCACAACATTTACGGTAAAACCCTCTGGTTAAATCCTGCACATAGCCTTACACCATACTCGCTCTTTGATCTCTTTCATACTCCATTTCCTTAGTTTATATTACTATTGTTTTATATATATATACTAGTCATTTAGGGCTATATAAGTAAACATTGATTGATTGATATATATATATATATATATATATATATATATATATATATATATATATATATACGTTTGGACATTACCGGCCCCTGATGTCAGTCTGCTGTCATCTCCCCTCTGCAAACCATAACACAAGTGAATGCAAGCTTCCTTGGTCAACAGTCATACAGATCACACTGAGGGTGGCCGTATAAACAACTTTAACATTGTTACAAATATGCGTCACACTGTGAACCAACACCAAACAAGAATGACAAACACGTTCATCGATGTATATATATATATATATGTATATATATATATATATAATTAATATTGCCAGTCACAACTAACTTGTGCTCAGCTGGGAAAAGTATATATATATATATATATATATATATATGTATTATGTCATCCATTTACTAAATATCATGAACTGTTACAGGCATCTTAAATAATCATGCAAATCTTAAAAATGCAACGTAATAGAATGTGGGGATATAAAAGTCATCAAATGCAAAAGGACCGGGCGGAAACAGAAATTGACGTCACACGCCACCTGGAGCACCTGTCAGCCACAAATTGTTTTTGCTACGGAGCCACTGCATGGAAGGATTCTAATTTTTTTGACTATTTTTGTGGATTTACCATTGGCCTGTGGAGAACGGGGACAACAGAGACTCTTACCAGGAGGACTTCGAGTTGGATGCACGGTACCATACGCGTATGCCGCCATGTGCATGTCACGTACGTAACTTTGGGGAAATATATGTGGTGTATTAACTTTGGGGAGGTGAACGGCACTTTGGGCTGTGGGATTGAGTGTGTTGTGCAGGGTTTTTTTTTTGTATTGGCGGGTCAAATGGACAGGACGGAGGAGGTGTTTGTTATGCGGGATTAATTTGTGGCATATTAAATATAAGCCTGGTCGTGTTGTGGCTAATAGTATATATATATATATATATATATATATATATATATATATATATATATATATATGTCTTTTTGTTTATTTACTGTTTTAGTTGTTAACAGCTGAATATCAGGTCACACCGGTGACTCCTTAAAACATCTGCACCGTAACACAACATAAACACAACCGAACAAATACTCAGAAACCCTTGCAGCACTAACTCTTCCGGGACGCTACAATATACACCCCCCGCTACCCCCTACCCTCCTACACCTCAACTCCACCCACCTCAACCTCCTCATGCTCTCTCAAGGAGAGCATGTCCCAAACTCCAAGCTGCTGTTTTGAGGCACGTTAAAAAAAATAATGCACTTTGTGACTTCAATAATAAATATGGAAGTTCCATGTTGGCATTTTTTCCCGTATCTTTATGTTGATTTATTTTGGAAAACCTTGTTACATTGTTTAATGCATTCAGGGGGGGCATCACAACAAAATTAGGCATCATAATGTGTTAATTCCACGACTGTATATATCGGTATCGGTAATTAAGAATTGGACAATATCGGAATATCGGATATCGGCAAAAAAAACATTCTCGGACATCTCTAATAATAATTATTTAAGGGAGCAGCTCTACACGGTGTATGGAAATACATAATTAGCTGCCAGGGAGGATCAGTGTCACATCTTTTTCACAAAAATCAGATGAAACCGATCAGCACATTCCTAATGTAGATGCTGTTCAATCTAAAAAAAATGGCTGAAAATGGCACTTTTTTCCATACATGGAATTGTAGTTGTTTTCTTATTTTACATCAAAATTAAGCAGAATAATGTGTTAATTACACGACTGTATATATCGGTATAGGTTGATATCGGAATCGGTAATGAAGAGTTGGACAATATATCGGCAAAAAAGCCATAATCGGACATCTCAAATATATATGGTTGCTAACTATCTTCACCAGGACAGAATGAAAGTTCAAAACCGGGTCAAAAAACTGCTGCTCGTGTTGATAGATGAATAGTAGCTAGCAGAGGTGATCTACCGAACGTTGATTGCATCTGTTGAGTGAGCAGAATAAGGATCGCAATCCATTTAGCGTCTCTGTCTTCATTACTACGCAAAATAAATGCGGATCATCAAAACTCCCACAATACTGGGAGGAGGAAATGCAAATATAATTACACCGCACGCACAATTTGATTTATTAACACTCATCACCATTGTGGGACCACTATTTTGCGAACGCACGCGGCTGTGAGAAAAGAGGCGCTCGCCCTTCAAAGACAGACTCCGTCGTACGTGTGTGAGCCAACATGACATAAATAAAGCATATTAGACATGCATAGTCTCTTCAGCAATTTCCTTTTATATTTTAATAGCTGCTGCATGACTTAAGGGTCAATTTGAAGTGATGCGTTTTGGTGTTTCGGTGTATTTTTTAATAAGGTAGGACCTTGATAACATGAATGTGCAAAAAATATGCAAATGTCTCCATGCTAAAAGCCTGCAATAACCGGAAAATCCTCATTTCAATAAGGCGGGCTGCACGACTTTTCGATTGCTCAAGCAGTCTTAGTAAATCACACGCAACAGGGCCACTCGTAGCGCATGCAATTTGTTTGTTTACCCACGCTGTTATGGCCCGCAGTCTTTAGTTATGAGACCAGACATTATTTGGAAAAAAATGCCAGAGGAAACTTATTTTTCAGGGAAGGAGGAGGCAGTTCCGGGACACAAACCGATGAAGGATCGCCTCAGACTTATAGTTTGTGTTGACTTTAGCCATGACTATGTGAAGCAGCTGCTAATTCACCACTCTGAAACTCTTAGCGTGTTCAAAAAATGCCACATATATTTGCTGACACAAGGTAAGGATGATTTTTCTCTTTTTTTTGGTAGCAACATGGTTGTTAACGTTTTGGAAAGCACCAAAAGAAACTTATATTCGTGTGCGGGTATTGAAAATTCAGCTTGCTACTGTATTTGTGTTGGATAACAAAGATTGTTGGTTTGATATATATATATACATATATATATATATATATATATGTATATATATATATATATATATATATATATATATATATATATATATATATATATATATATATATATATATATATATATATATATATATATATACATATATATATATATATATACATACATATATATATATATATATATACATACATATATATATATATATATATATATATATACATATATATATATATATATATATATGTATATATATATATATATATATATATATATATATATATATATATATATATATATATACAAACCCTGTTTCCATATGAGTTGGGAAATTATGTTAGATGTAAATATAAACGGAATACAATGATTTGCAAATCCTTGTCAACCCATATTCAATTGAATGCACTACAAAGACAAGATATTTGTTGTTCAAACTTATAAACTTTATTTTTTTTTTGCAAATAATAATTAACTTAGAATTTCATGGCTGCAACATGTGCCAAAGTAGTTGGGAAAGGGCAGTTCACCACTGTGTTACATCACCTTTTCTTAAAACAAAACTCAATAAACATTTGGGAACTGAGGAAACTATTTGTTAAAGCTTTGAAAGTAGAATTATTTCCCATTCTTGTTTTATGTAGAGCTTCAGTTGTTCAACAGTCCGGGGTCTCCGCTGTCGTATTTTACGCTTCATAATTCGCCACACATTTTCGATGGAAGACAGGTCTTGACTGCAGACGGGCCAGGAAAGTACCCGCACTCTTTTTTTTTACAAAGCCACGGTGTTGTAACACGTGCTGAATGTGGCTTGGCATTGTCTTGCTGAAATAAGCAGGGGTGTCCATGAAAAAGATAACACTTAGATGGCAGCATATGTTGTTCCAAAAGCTGTATGTAACTTTCAGCATTAATGGTGCCTTCACAGATGTGTAAGTTACCCATGCCTTGGGCACTAATGCACCCCCATACTATCAAAGATGCTGGCTTTTGAACTTTGCGTCGACAACAGTCTGGATGGTTTGCTTCCCCTTTGGTTCGGATGACACGATGTCGAATATTTTAAAAAACAATTTGAACCACAGAACACTTTTCCACTTTGCATCACTCCATCTTAGATGGTCTCGGGCCCAGAGAAGCCGGCAGTGTTTCTGGATGTTGTTGATGAATAGCGTTCGCTTTGCATAGTGGAGCTTTAACTTGCACGTACAGATGTAGCGGCAAACTGTATTTAGTGACAGTGGTTTTCTGAAGTGTTCCTGAGCCCATGTGGTGATATCCTTTAGAGATTGATGTCGGATTTTGATACAGTGCCATCTGAGGGATCGAAAGTCACGGTCATTCAATGTTGGTTTCCGGGCCATGCTGCTTACGTGGAGTGATTTCTCCAGATTCTCTGAACCTTTTGATGATATTATGGACCGTAGAAGTTGAAATCCCTAAATTCCCTGCAATTGCACTTTGAGAAACGTTGTTCTTAGACTGTTTGACTATTTGCTCACGCAGTTGTGGACAAAGGGGTGTACCTCGCCCCATCCTTTCTTGTGAAAGACTGAGCATTTTTTGGGAAGCTGTTTTTATACCCAATCATGGCACCCACTTGTTCCCAAATAGCCTGCACACCTGTGGGATGTTCCAAATAAGTGTTTGATGACCATTCCTCAACTTTATCAATATTTATTGCCACCTTTCCCAACTTCTTTGTCACGTTTTGCTGGCATTAAATTCTAAAGTTAATGATTATTTGCAACAAAAAAAATATTTGTATCAGTTTGAACATCAAATATGTTGTCTTTGTAGCATATTCAACTGAATATGGGTTGAAAATGATTTGCAAATGTGTGTATATGTAAATATGTATGTGTATATATGTGTAAATGCTTGAATTGTTTTCTCACACAAGAGCCAAAGTATTGATTCATGTCAGTGAAAACGGTGGTCAAGGATGTTTTAATAAATCTCTCACATGCCCCCTGAAAAAAGTTATATTTTGTTAAATAATGCTCTCCATCTTAATTAGTTAATTGAGGATTTCTTCACCCATGTCACCTATATTATCTTCACGTTCTTCCTCTGTGCCGGCCACACTCCCAATGGGGCCCGTGAGGTACGATGAAGATAAAGTGCATGATGAATGACTCAAAGTTATTCCGTCCTTCAAAAAGCGGGCAAAACTATTTGATAATTTTTGAGGTATTTGAATTTCACTCGCGACTGAAGTGATTTAGCAGTTGCCAATGCAGCCGCAGCATTTAAAAGCGCAGGAGAGGATTTGAGGGCCTCTCAACTTTTCCACAGGCTTCAAATGTGTTGCACCTCCCATCACACCGACACTGACGTGCAGCCGCCTCTGATCACGGCATTCATTACGTTTACTCCAGCTGTATGCGGGGCGTAATTATTGCCCAGCGAGGTTTCACTTGAACAAAACGGACCGCTATTGTGATGATTACACGTGGTGA
Source organism: Nerophis ophidion (assembly GCF_033978795.1). Classification (NCBI taxonomy): domain Eukaryota; kingdom Metazoa; phylum Chordata; class Actinopteri; order Syngnathiformes; family Syngnathidae; genus Nerophis; species Nerophis ophidion. The sequence continues at coordinate 34,077,705 of NC_084629.1, read as the reverse complement.
AACTCGGCCTTTTCGGCGAGCTCATAACATTTTACAATCGCAGGAACTGCCCTGAATTTCTAACGACTACTCCCACAACAAGAATGGACTTTTAATGGGCTGTTGCAAAATGTTCAATAACATAATATTCATTTCAAGGTATTATTTAACGACACTAAACCATGTAAATAGGGGTGCTGTCGTTACATTCTTCAATAATTGCATCATTTTAACTGCACAGCTAAAGTGTTTAATGGACAAAATCTTAACAGTACATTTGAAGTCCAAGGACTACAAAAAGATGCACTCCTATGTTCATACTAAGGTTGTACGGTATACCGGTACTAGTATAGTATCACTGTACTAATGAAGCAAAAACTGGACTATACTCTGTAAAGTACCGGTTCCCATGACATTCCTGGTATTACGAGCACAGGAGCATGTTCAGCAGCGCACAATCACGGAATACTTACAAGCAGACACAGTGTGTAGACAGACAAGGGAGAAAGGACGCATTTTGGCCTAAAAAGTAAAGATAAAGGTGAAGCTTTATCACAAAAACGCCCTCAGGAAGAGGTGCTTTAAAGGGGAACATTATCCCAATTTCAAAAGGGTTAAAAACAACAAAAATCAGTTCCCAGTGGCTTGTTTTATTTTTCGAAGTTTTTTCAAACATTTTACACCTCCCGGAATATCCCTGAAAAAAGCTTTAAAGTTCTTGATTTTCGCTATTTGCGGTGCAACTGTCCATTTCCCTGTGACGTCATACAGGGCTGCCAATACAAACAACATGGCGGTTACCGCAGCAAGATATAGTGACATTAGCTCGGATTCAGACTCGAATTTCAGCGGCTTAAGCGATTCAACAGATTACGCATGTATTGAAACAGATGGTCGGAGTATGGAGGCAGGTAGCGAAAACGAAATTGAAGAAGAGATTGAAGCTATTGAGCGAATAGCTATTGAGCGAATAGCTATTGGCGCTATTCGGCCATAGCGTGGGTGTACCTAATGAAGTGGCCCATAGCATGGCTGCCTTATTAGCATCGCCGGTAAAATGTGCGGACCAAACGATCAGGACTTTCGCATCTTGTGACGCTGGAACAACTTAAATCCGTCGATTGGTAAGTGTTTGTTTCGCATTAAATGTGGGTATCTAGTTTCAAATGTACATACAGCTAGCGTAAATAGCATGTTAGCATCGATTAGCGTAGCATGTTAGCATCGATTAGCTGGCAGTCATGCCGTGACCAAATATGTCTGATTAGCACAGAAGTCAAAAACATCAACATCAACAAAACTCACCTTTGTGATTTAGTTGACTTTATCGTTGCAAATGCATCTGCAGATTATCCATAAATCTCTGTGCCATGTCTGCCTTAGCATCGCCGGCAAAATGTGCAGACACTCTGGCACATTTAATGGGGGTCTGGCGGCAGATTTCTTGAGATTTCTTGCCAGTGGTGCAACTTGAATCCCTCCCTGTTAGCTTTGTTACACCCTCCGACAACACACCGACGAGGCATGATGTCTACAAGGTTCCAACAAATAGTCGAAAAAACGGAATATAACAGAGCTGAGACCCAGTGTTTGTGATGTGAAAATGAAAATGGCGGGTGTGTTACCTCGGTGACGTAACGTTCTGACGTCATCGCTAAAAGACCGATAAACAGAAAGGCGTTTAATTTGCCAAAATCGACCCATTTAGAGTTCGGAAATCGGTTAAAAAAATACATGGTCTTTTTTCTGCAAAATCAAGGTATATATTGACGCTTCCATAGGTTTGGTGATAATGTTCCCCTTTAATGGCTAGCTGGCTAGCAGCTAACATCCATCTGCAGTCAGCAGTGTTTTAGCTACTTCTTTTTTTTTTTTTTGTGCAAGTATATTTTATTAGATTTTACAGTTAAAATGACAAACAGTCACATCCACTCATACACACACACATACACACTTGAGGAGAGAGGTGCACATGAACTTTAACAACTCAAGGTTTACAGTACAGACATTATTAGAAAATATACCCATATATTGTATATATATATATACATACACACACACATATATATATCCATACATATATATATATATATATACATATATATCCATCCATCCCGCTGCGGCTCACGATCAGCAGGCTATCGAGATCACAGCAAAATAGATGAACATACCTCGGCATCAAGGATCCTCAGGAAGTGTTCACAAGATCACCTCCCGAGGGCCTGTCCACCGTACACACTTAGAGGGAAAAAAAAGAAAAGTTACAGGGCTTGATCAATACAAAACAATAATCACAAAAAAAAAAAAACTGAACAAAAAAGCAAGTAAACCATGACAAAACCATATCAGAAGTGACACAAGAAAAACAAATGTAGTGTTGAATCAGTACAAAAGATAATAACAATAAAAATTAAAAATAAAAAAGGAATACACCTACAAAAAAATGGCAGTTTAGTTTTCCTTTAAATGTCTATAAGTTATGCTTCAATATATGTCAGTAAAGGTTTCCAGGTTAATTCCCATTTATTCATATTTGTAGAGTTTATAAATCTTATTTTTTCAAGAGTCATTACATTCACAAGTTCATTTAACCAGTTCCTGAAGTTGGGTGCAGATAGAGTATTCCAGTCTCTGAGAATGAGTCTTTTGGCCAAAACCGTCCCAAGCAGCAACACAGTTCTAATATGTTTTGGAAGCTTTTGTGTTTCTGAAGACCACCCAAATAAGATCATATCCCTATCAGGGACAATTTTTCTCTGATATACCCCCGAGTAAAAAAAGAAAATGCTGGACCAAAATGATTGAATAATTGGACATCCCCAAAACGAGTGAGACAATGATCCTTCAGCAGATTTACATTTATCACAAAGTGGAGATGTATCCGGATAAAATTTGTGTAATAAAACTTTAGAATAGTAAAAACGATGAATCACTTTAAACTGTATGAGCCTATGTCTGCTGTTAATTGAGCACTTGTGAATTTGAGAGAGTGTTTGTTCCCATTGCTGATTGGGTATTGTTGTTCTTAGTTCCTGTTCCCATGCTCTTTTAACACTGTCTGCTGATGTCATAGACATAATGAAGCAGCTGACAAATTTAGCGATAGACTTTTTACTTGTGGGTGGTAAATTTAATAGTTCTAAAAGAGGATGTTTTTCATTTACCAACTGAGACTTTGAAATGTTTTCTTTAATAAATGTTTTTACCTGCAAATAGCAAAACCAACTGAATTGGGACAAATTGAATTTGATTCGCAATTGCTCAAATGACACAAGACTGTCCTCGACATAAATGTCTTTTATGCATTTAATTCCATTTGAGTACCAGTCAAAAAATGTTTTATCTGTTATCGATGGAATAAATGCATGATTGTGATATATTGGTGAATACATAGTTACATTGGAAATATTCAATTGTTTTTTAATTTGAGAAAGAATTTTGATAGAATTTCGTACTACAACACTATGACTTATTGATTTAATTGAAGAGACTGGTTTAGTAAAAAGTAACGATAGCAATGATGTATAAGGTTTCACTAATGACTGCAGTTCCAATTTCAGCCATAAGGGAGCAGAATTAAGAGATTCATTATTTGGGGACCCCATCTTCCAATAGGTCAATGCGTTCAGATTTGATGCCCAATAATAATTTTTGAACATTGGAAGACCCAGTCCCCCTTCCTCTGTAGATCTAAATACGTGCTTTTTGGATATTCTGCGTTTTTTACATCCCCACACAAAATCTAGAACTAAAGATTCAAGTTTTTTGAAAAAATCTACAGGAATTACAATTGGTAAATTTTGAAAAAGATAAATAAATTTGGGCAGAGTGATCATTTTAATAGCATTCACCTTGCCTAACATAGAGAGAGGTAGGGTCTTCCAATACTCAATACACACTTTCAGTTTCTCAAAGGCTTCAATAAAGTTCAACTTTAGTAATGATTCATAATTTTTAGATATTTTTAAGCCAAGATAGGATATGTAATTTTCTGCGACTTTAACTGGATTTTGACTGATCTCAACGTTATCTCCTAGGAACATAAGCTCACTTTTGGACCAGTTTATTTTATAACCAGATATTCTACCAAAAGAGTCTACATATTCTAAAAGAAGTGGTAGTGCAACTTCTGGCTCAGTGAGTGTAACAAGTACATCATCTGCATAAAGGGAGATGAGACTCTCTGATGAGCCCACTGAAAATCCTTTAATATTAGAGTTCATTCTTAAACCAATAGCCAGTGGTTCGAGGGCCAAATTGAAGAGTAAGGGCGAAAGGCAGTCACCCTGTCTCACACCGCGATGTAATTCAAAACTATCCGATATTACATTATTAGTTATGACATATGATTTTGGTGCAGAATAAATTATTTTAACCCATTTTATAAAATTTTCTCCCAATCCAAATAATTTGAGAACATGAAAAAGATAAGCCCACTCAATTGAATCAAAAGCTTTATGAGCATCCAGAGTCAGGACGGCAGCCTTTTTGTTTCCTGTGCAGTCTGAGTACAATACGTTCAGTAATCTCCGTACATTGCCAAAAGAAGGTCTGTCCGGGATGAAACCGACCTGATCTGGATGAATAATTTCTGTTATGTGGTTGCTTAACCTTGTTGCGAGTACCTTAGTTAGAATCTTATGGTCTAAATTGAGCAGGGAGATAGGTCTATAATTGGCTGGATCAAGTGGATTTTTTCCCTTTTTTGGTATTATACATATATGGGCTTCATACAAAGAACTTGGAAGTTTGTTGTTCACAAAAGAATCATTTAACATTCTAAGTATTATAGGGGATAGTATTTCACTAAAAGCTTGATAAAACTCCGCACCAAATCCATCTGGACCAGGACTTTTATTCAAGGAGAAAGATTTCAGTGCTTTTTGCAGTTCTTCAGTTGAAATAGTGTTGTCTAAAGAATTCTGATTATTTGGACTCAGTTGAGGTAAGTTTAATGTGGTAAAAAAATCATTTAAATCATTAACCGATATAGCTGAATTAGATTTATATAATTCTGAATAAAAGTCTTTGAAGACATTATTGATATCCTTTAAATCTGTATATGTTTCACCTGTTTTTGAGCATATTTTGTGAATAGCAGCTTTGGCTTGAACTCCTTTGAGCTGTCTAGATAGAAGTTTTTGTGGTTTATCGGATATTTCAAAATGTTTTTGTTTATTTTTCAGCAGGAGTTCAGATACTTCCCCATGAAGAAGAGAGTTGTATTCATTTTTCAGTTTCAGCATCTTATTGTAATCAGACTGCAAAAGAGAATTTATATGAATTTTTTCCATTTCTTTAATTTCTTTTTCTAATTCTCTCTGCCTTTTTCTTGTTTCTCTTTGTTTTGAGATTTCAAATGAAATGATATATCCTCTCACAGTAGCTTTAAGAGCTTCCCACAATGTGGAGTCTGAGACCTCTCCGTTATCATTCACCTCAATAAAATCTTGGATAATCTTGTTTATATACTCTTTAAAATCTTCATATAATAATAGTTGTGGATTAAATCTCCATTTTTGTTTGATTTTAAGGAGATCAATTTTAATCTGCAAACTCACAGGACTGTGATCTGAGATTATTCTACTATGGTACTCAGGATTACTGACATTGGAGAGGGAAGAGCCTTCCACTAAAAAGTAATCAATTCTCGTGTAGGAATTGTGTACAGTAGAGTAAAATGAATACTCCCTTTTCTTAGGGTGTTTTACTCTCCATATGTCTATGATATTTCTTGATCTCATAAGATTATTAATAGTTTTAGTTGAGTTAGCAATTACATGAGATTTAGTTGACAATCTATCTAAAGTGGAGTCCAAAAGGCAGTTAAAATCACCACCAATGTAGATATGAGAGGAGCTATCATCAGGAAGTAGACCAAAGACTCGATGATAAAAGTTTGAGTCATCAGTGTTTGGTCCATAGATATTCAAAAAAGTTACTGGATAGGATGTAATATGACCATTCAATAAAATAAATCTCCCATTAGGGTCAATTATTTTTGATGTAAGTATGAAAGGCACATTTTTATGAAATAAAATAGCTACACCTCTAGCTTGTGAAGTAAAGGGTGCGTGATAAACCTGAGATATCCAGCTTGTTTTAAGTTTGTGTTGGTTGTCTTTACAGAGATGTGTTTCTTGTAAGAATACAACATCTGCTTTTAATGAATTTAAATGTGAAAAAACCTTCCCTGCTTTAATATTTTTGGCTAAGCCCCTAACATTCCATGAAACTAGTGTGATTTTTTTCTTACAAGTTGACATTATGGTGTTTTAAGTTTTTTTTTTTTTTTTTTTTTTTTTTTTTGTCCTTACATGAAAAAAAAACCTTAGTAATTAGTAAGTTGAAATATGATTGTACATCTCTTTCCTCCACATTCATGCTCAGATTCACACATACACAACACTCACACCCCATTGTTCCCCCCTCCCTCGGTTCCCATCGTGTGTAGTTCAATGTTTTGGAGTGAAATCTCCATTGTGGTGATGTCCATAAGATGTCGTTTTGGAAGATTCCCCAGTCCATGAGTCCCCCACCGCCATCTTCAGGCGCAGGGCACATGCTCGTAGCTGCGTTCATTGCCCCAAGCAATTAGTAGCTCGGCAGTGAAGTGTTTTTTTTTTTTTCCTGCGACCTCCGGTGAAATAAACCTCAGTGAAAAAGTGTATTTCTGCTTTTATACTTATCATAAGCCTTGTGTGGTAGAGCCATTATTGATAATTAGTCACTCAAATGTTTTATAATAAAGGTCTTAGTGTCTGCAGGAGAGGTAAACACCTTTACCTGGTCGTTGTACTCTACATGCAGGCGAGCTGGAAAACGCAGCATAAACTTGATTTCCTTCTCCCGCAGCATGTTCATTGCCTCTCGAAAGGCCCGTCTTTGCGCTGTCACTTCGGCAGTGTAGTCTGGAAACAGGAACACGCGCAGGCCGTTGTAGATCAGCTCCTGGCCGCGGCTCAGTCGAAGAAGTAGCTCCTTATCCTGGTAGAAGTGTATTCTTGCGATGATGCTCCTGGGTCCCTTGCCGTTACCATGGCGAGCGAGCGGGACACGGTGCGCGCGGTCCACCACCACTGGCTTGGAGAAGTTACTCGCTCCAAACAACTTTGGTATCAGGTCCGCAACGAAATCCGTAAGTCTTCCCTTTTCTTCTTGCTCTGGTATCCCGACTATTTTTATATTATTCCGTCTTGAGCGCCCTTCCAATTCGTCTATTTTAGCTACCAATTGTTCGTTCCTCTTCTGCGTTTGAACCAATTTTTGTTCGAGCGCTTCAATGCGGCGCTCGTGTTCAGAACCTTGCTGCTCCATGTCCTGCACTCGGTTGGTCAGTGCCGACTGCTTGCTTGAAAGAGCCTCAAGCTTTTCCTCAAGCATGTCAAAACGTTTGTTTATAGACTCGAGTATCTTATCCAGCATCTTCTCCAGAGTTGATGACGCCATCTCAGCGCTAGCCTCAGGCTCGTTTACGGCCACAGGTGACTCTGATTGCTTCCCTCTTCGTGTCTTGGGCATAATCGTTGTTATCTATATCTTAATAGGGTCGAATTTACCCAGAGGGATATGCATGCATATAATTGACCAACGTTGTCAGTTTAAAAAAAAAAAAAAAAAGCAAAATTAAGATTAAATCTTATAGTTTTCACCGGAGTAACTGCAGAGGCAAACTACTGCATGTGCATCTTAGCCACGCCCCGGAAGCATGTTTTAGCTACTTCTAAATCACTAATCCTGACCTCCATGGCGACAAATAAAGTATGTTTCTTACAAGTACAATCCCTGCAGGCTGAAGGATAGCTAAACATGCTTCACTACACGCAGTTGCTCACCGGGGTCACCATGTAAACAAAGGCCATGGGTGGATCTACACCTGACATTCACTGTAATGATACCAAGTACAGAAAATGTATTTAGTCTATACCACTATGATTACATCAATAATGTTTTATCGTCACACAATCTTTTTTCCTTTTTTAAAAATTCATATTATGTTTATAAACTCAGTAATTACGTCCATGGACACATGAGGACTTTGAATATGACTCGGTATCGGATCGATACCTAAATGTGTGGCATCATCCAAAACTAATGCAAAGTATCAAAGAAGAGAAGAAAAAGTAATTAGTACATTTTAACAGAAATGTAGATGGAACATGTTGAAACAGAAAATAACCAGATATTAACAGTAAATGAACTAGTGGATTAATAAAACATTCTTACAGTTTGTCCCTAATAATGTTGACAAAATAGCAGAATGGTAAATAACACGATATGTTACTGCGTACGTCAGCAGATTAATTAGGAGCCTTTGTTTGTTTGCTTACTACTAAAAGACAAGTTGTCTAGCCTGTTCACTATTTTATTTAAGGAAAAATTGTTCATGGATTGCAATAAGAAACTGTCGTAAGATTTTTTTGTTAAAATAATGCCAATAATGCCATATTTTTCTTATTTAGAAAAGTACCAAAAAGTATCTAAAAGTATGGAAATACATTTTGGTACCGGTACCATACTTGCCAACCCTCCCGAATTTCAGTGCGCCTCCTGAAAATCTCCCGGGGCAACTATTCTCCCGAATTTCTCCCGATTTCCACCCGGACAACAATATTGGGGGCGTGCCTTTAGCGTCCTCTCTCACTTCAAAAGAAGACTATTATATATGTCTCCGTTATCCATAAGTTTATCTATAACCCATAAAGTAGGCAGGTATGGAGCTATTTCTCATCGTATCTTTATTCCAGCCGGCACGTTAATACACTGACACACAACACCCGGATTCCCATCATGCATTGCTTCAAAACTACGGCAAGTAGTAATGTCCAAAAATATAACAGAGACAAAGAAGAAGAACGAAGAAGAGACCTGGCGACGACGAGTAAGAAGAAGAAGTACGCTTGCAAGTTCCAAAATGATTGGAAAAATAATTTCAGTTCATCCAGGACAGCTCGAAGGGGAAGGGGCATGCTGGCTGCAAATTTTGTAGATCCGACATCTCCATTGAACACGGTGGCCGAGCGGATATACTCATTCACGAACGGATAATTTATTTATATATATATATATATATATATATATATATATATATATATATATATATATATATATCCCGAATTCGGAAGTGTCAATGTTGGCAAGTATGACTGGTTCATGTTCTAAAATATTGGTATCGGGACAATCCAAGTCCATACTGAAATCTAAAACATGGAATGGATTAGTCTCTCAACTCATTTGACAAGAAGCACAGGTTTGGGAGAACCCGCCATGTCCTGATGGGACGTTTTCTGCTGGACACATGAGGGACTCTTAGGACAAGTGGCGAGTCTTGTGCCTGGCATATCTATTTGGACCCGCGATGAAAATCCATCTATCTGCTGGTCAGGTTGAGCGTTGCTCTGGTCAATCGACACATTCAGAAGATCTTGGTAGCCGCTCTGTAAGTGCTAAGACTTTGACGATCTCGGAACTGAATCGCAAATTGTATAAGACCTTGGAGAAGCCTTCCACTCTGAGAGGTGAAATAATGATCAATTTGACAGCTGGACTGGACAGCTAGAGCCGACAAACCATCGGAATGTGTTTGCTCGACTGATCTAAAAAAAATATCATTCTCTATAATTCATCTTCCTCTGCAATGGCCTCGGCTGGGTCATGCTAGAAATACCCCAGCAAGACCATTGCAGCGAAAGACGCTCTGAACCCCCAACCCCCCCACCCCCTGCCGAGTGGCGCCGTCTCCAGGCTTATAGACAAAACACCCACCCACAGACTACCCCTGGCAGTATGATGGCTTACGGATTGATTGATTGTTTGATAGAACCTTTTATTAGTAGATTGTATTCCGTACATCCATCCATCTTCTTACGCTTATTCGAGGTCGGGTCGCGGGGGTAGCAGCCTAAGCAGGGAAGCCCAGACTTCCCTCTCCCCAGCCACTTCGTCTAGCTCTTCCCGGGCCAGCCAGGAGACATAGTCTTCCCAACGTGTCCTGGGTCTTCCCCGTGGCCTCCTACTGGTTGGGCGTGCCCTAAACACCTCCCTCGGGAGGCGTTCGGGTGGCATCCTGACCAGATGCCCAAACCACCTCATCTGGCTCCTCTCGATGTGGAGGAGCAGCGGCTTTACTTTGAGTTCCTCCCAGATGACAGAGCTTCTCACCCTATCTCTAAGGGAGAGCCCCGGCGGAGGAAACTCAATTCGGCCGCTTGTACCTGAGATCTTATCCTTTCGGTCCTGACCCAAAGCCCATGGCCATAGGTGAGGATGGGAACGAATATCGACCGGTAAATTGAGAGCTTCGCCTTCCGGCTCAGCTCCTTCTTCACCACAACGGATCGGTACAACGTCCGCATTACTGAAGACGCCCCACCGATCCGCCTGTCGATCTCACGATCCACTCTTCCCCCACTCGTGAACAAGACTCCTAGGTACTTGAACTCCTCCACTTGGGGCAGGGTCTCCTCCCCAACCCGGAGATGACACTCCACCCTTTTCCGGGCAAGAACCATGGACTCGGATTTGGAGGTGCTGATACTCATTCCGGCCGCTTCACACTCGGCTGCGAACCGATCCAGTGAGAGCTGATGATCCCGGCCAGATGAAGCCATCAGGACCACATCTTCTACAAAAAGCAGAGAGCTAATCCCGCACCCACCAAACCGGAACCCCTCAACGCCTTGACTGCGCCTAGAAATTCTGTCCATAAAAGTTATGAACAGAATCGGTGACAAAGGACAGCCTTGGCGGAGTCCAACCCTCACTGGAAACGTGTGTATACTCTAGCCTTTAAATAGACCCCCTTTTTAGACCAGTTGATCTGCCGTTTCTTTTCTTTTCTCCTCTGCCCCCCTCTCCCTTGTTGAGGGGGGGGACACAGGTCCGGTGGCCATGGATGAATTGCTTGTTCTACAGAGTCTGGACACGGGGTGGACCGCTCGCCTGTGCATTGGTTGGGGACATCCGCTCAGGATGGTCTCCTGCTGGCCCCACTATGGACTGGACTCTCACTGTTATGTCAGACCCACTCAACGTCCATGGCATCCGGTCTCCCCTACACACATGCTGAGACATTTACGGTCCTCTCCATGGTTTCTCACAGTCATTCTCATCGACTTTCGAATGGGTTGTGAGTTTTTCCTTGCCCTCATGTGGGCGCTGATTTGCGGCTGTCGTTGTGGCTTGATAATTAAACATTGATAGATTGATTGAGTCTTTCCCCGTCCTCGGATTTCAATATCCAACACGTGCTACTGTATAAATATCGATGAACAGTCTGTTTCCTAGTTCCAGCACACTTCAGTATAATTTCAATGGACTACTAGGACATATACTTCACGAAAGCTTAGTTTACCTTGTAAACGGTCCCAAAGGCTCCGGAACCAAGGATCTTGACCCTTTTCAGTTCTGTTTCCTTCAGAATGCGAAGCTGGGCTTGGTTCGGTGCTGTCCCACTGGGTGTCAAAGGCTCTACCAGCTGAGGAAATTGACAAAGAAAGACAAACATAAAACATTCTGTAAACACATAGTCTTAACACAAACAACGGTTTGCAATAGCACAAACAAAGTTGGTCGACTAAGCTCATGCGCTGAAGATTGCATATTTTAAATGAGCGACATAGCTAGCATAATTATTTGGCGTTTGTCTTTACAAAGACTCAGATATTATGCTGATTATCAGAACGCTCGCAATACTCGGAGGAGGAAATGCAAATCCAACCATTTAGCACTGGCAAAGAAGTGAATTAATTAGCTCATACTATGTTCTACATTGGCGACTTGTCCAGGATGTACCCCGCCTTCCGCCCGATTGTAGCTAAGATAGGCGCCAGCGCCCCCCGCGACCCCAAAAGGGAATAAGCGGTAGAAAATGGATGGATGGATATGTTCTATATGTGGTGAATGTTTATATTCAACTTGGAAAAAGTGAACAACCAGGTTCAAGTAAATAATAGATGAACCCATAATAAATTAAGGAGCCTCAGTTTGGCATTCGCATGTGGACTGGAATTAACTCTCTGATGAGAAGAAGCAATACAACCAGGCTTATGAATGCAAAGGTTATAGCTCTATCATGGAGAAAAAATTCCATGCTTAGCTTAACGTCAACCTACAAGTTACGGTATGCATCTGTTGTCTTCCCACTCACTTACACATGAACATTTTAGTACATGGTCAGGTTGTACTATCCTGAATTAGCACACACCCACACAGAGAAAAAAGGAATATAAGAAGGTGGTTCAGCTCCTCCAAGAGAGGAATTCTTCATTTTTTTACCCAAGCTCCTCCAGGTACTTCAGACCTGTATAATGACACTTGCTTGTAAAAAAGCAACTTTTTTGTTCAGCAAAGCGTCTCCAACGTCTTTTTTGATTCAGCCGCACTGCCGAATTGGGTGAAAAGACCAGAAATACACAAATCAAAACAGTTTATTGTGTTTATATTTAGAACGTTTGTGAAATCTAGCACAGTTAGGCACAAATTAGGTCTTGGAAAGGAGGCGATCGCACTGCAAAAGAAGATGATGACCAGATAATCCTTTAACTGAGTGAAGCGCAACCGTCAGGAAATACAATTTGACTTATCTATTGAAAGCGGAACATTATCACCAAACCTGTGTAAGCGTCAATATATACCTTGATGTTGCAGAAAAAAGACCATGTATTTTTTTAACCGATTTCCGAACTCTAAATGGGTGAATTTTGGCAAATTAAACGCCTTTCTGTTTATCGGTCTTTTAGCGATGACGTCAGAACGTGACGTCACCGAGGTAACACACCCGCCATATTCATTTTCACATTACAAACACCGGGTCTCAGCTCTGTTATTTTCCGTTTTTTCGACTATTTTTTGGAACCTTGGAGACATCAAGCCTCGTCGGTGTGTTGTCGGAGGGCGTAACAACACTAACAGGGAGGGATTCAAGTTGCACCACTGGCAATAAATCTGCCGCCAGACCCAATTGAATGTACCAGAGTGTCTGCACATTTTACCGCCGATGCTAAGACAGACATGGCACAGAGATGTATGGATAACCTGCAGATACATTTGCAACGATTAAGTCAACTAAATCACAAAGGTGAGTTTTGTTGATGTTGATGTTTTTGACTTCTGTGCTAATCAGACATATTTGGTCACGGCATGACTGCCAGCTAATCGATGCTAACATGCTATGCTAATCATTGCTAACATGCTATTTACGCTAGCTGTATGTACATTTGAAACTAGATACCCACATTTAATGAAAAACTACACTTACCAATCGACGGATTTAAGTTGCTCCGGTGTCACAAGATGCGAAAGTCCTGATTGTTTGGTCCACGCATTTTACCGGCGATGCTTATAAGGCAGCCATGCTATGGGCCACTTCATTAGGTACACCCACGCTATGGCCGAATAGCGTCAATAGATATTCGTTCAATAGCTTCAATTTCTTCTTCAATTTCGTTTTCGCTATCTGCCTCCATACTCCGGCCATCTGTTTCAATACATGCGTAATCTGTTGAATCGCTTAAGCCGCTGAAATCCGAGTCTGTATCCGAGCTAATGTCGCTATATCTTGCTGTGGTAACAGCCATGTTGTTCGTATTGGCAGCCCTGTATGACGTCACAGGGAAATGGATAGTCCTTTCGAAGATAGCGAAAATAAGGTACTTTAAAACTTTATTTAGGGATATTCCGGGACTGGTAAAATTTTGAAAAAAACTTCAAAAAATACAACAAGCCACTGGGAATTGATTTTTATTGTTTTTAACCCTTTTGAAATTGTGATAATGTTCCCCTTTAACGATGTAGCCTAACAATTTTTTTGCAGCTGGATGTCTTAAGGGGGCTCATTCAAACTAATTCGATTTGTTTTGGTGTCTGCTGGCTTTGTATAGTAATGGTCATTTATTTCATATGGAATAAATATTATTGATATACATCCTGTATAGTAAATAACATCTTGCAATATGCATCTTCTTGCATATGGATCATTCCAAATCCATCACAAAATTTACAGAACGACATCACCTACTCAGTGGCCTAGTGGTTAGAGTGTCCGCCCTTAGATCGGTAGGTTGCGAATTCAAACCCCAGCCGATTCATACCAAAGACTATAAAAATGGGACCTATTACCTCCTTGCATGGCACTCAGCATCAAGGGTTGGAATTGGGGGTTAAATCACCGGCCATCGCTGATGCTCACTGCTCCCCTCACCTCCCAGAGCGTGGTGGGTCAAATACAGAGAATAATGTCGCCACACCGGGTGTGTGTGTGTACTTAAAATTTAACTCTCACTTTTAATATCGAGTAATCCCACGGCGCACGTTGGTCGTGCTAAAAAAAGGTGCTGTTTTCTAGAGTGCACTTCTATATCACCCTCTAAAGGTGTTCCCTGTTATTATTATTGTTGCTTATTCCACAACATATTGAAAGTTGGAGCATTTGGAGCAGTTGGAGCATTTGCTGGCATGGGAGAGTGGCCGTGCCAGCAATCTGAGGGTTACTGAGGGTTACCGGTTCAATCCCCACCTTCTACCATCCCACTCACGTCCGTTGTGTCCTTGAGAAAGACACTTCACCCTTGCTCCTGATAGGTCCTGGTTAGCACCCTCAGTGTGTGAATGTGTGTGTGAATGGGTGAATGTGGAAAAAGTGTCATTGAGTTCCTTAAATAAGGTAGAAAAGCGCTATACAAGTACAACCCATTTGCCATTTACCATGAATCTCCCGTCCAAAGGCAAAACCCAGTAACTCAATTGTGGTCAAAACTGAGCTGATAATAATTTTGGAGTTCCTAGGTGATATGCTTTAAATTAGTGTATGCGATATTGTAATTTGTTCCGTAAGTAAGCTGTTACGCGCATGGCAGGACCTAGCAACTACCACATAACCGCGTAGATACAACAGAAAAACCTAGTATCTCAAGGGACCAATCGGAGCTTCTTTGTCAGTCGCCTTATTGTCTTTAATGAGACATTATCACGAATGGGGGCCGACGGTCAACCTGATTATGTGATATTATGGCAGGAGGGGATATTTGGAAGATTGGCCCAGGATGTTGCAAGCACCTTCATTAAATGTATTGTTCTTGATTCTTCCCTTTGCATACTCTTTTGGGAAGATAACTGTGGAGGTCAAAATAAAAACTGGACGCCGTACACGGCTCTTGCCCAATGTGCAAATGTAGAATGGGGCCGACCCGAGATTGTGATAAAATATCTGGAGAAAGGGCACACGTTCATGAGAGCAGATTCAATCCATGGCTCAATCGGCAAGGAAATGAAAGCTCAAGAAAACATCCATACGTTTGATTACTTTGTAAATCTTTGTAAGACAGCATCAAGATAGATTGCTTTTCCTTTGTTTTCTCAAAATCAGCTAGACGTGAGTTACTAGGTTTTGCCTTTGGACGGGAGGAATGTGGATTGAAACGAGCCTCTCCTTGGTGATAGCCGGTAAGTACACGCAAAGTCAAACATTAAACTTTTCTCCACAAAAATGAAAAAAGTGGCTTAAGGAAAATCAAAAGTGTGAGCGCTAGAACTTTGGTTTAGTAATGGGCAAATGGGGCCAATTATTTTTTATGTATTTTTATTTTGTACTTGTCTTAATCCTTGTATGTGTTTTTCCCTTTTCTGATTTTGTTCATTAAAAGGCTAACCAGGGATGAGGGTTGTAAATTAGCCCGTGGCTAGAATTCATATGCACTTTGACATCGGTTCCCTATTAGTAGCAATGTGTAATTGTACTGTCCTTGCCAAATAAATAAACAAATGAAAAAATAAAACAATCCTCATGGCATTTCTGTCTTGCCTCTGGTGAGGGTGTTCACATTTTTTTTTCTCCCTTATTCTCCGTGCTTACTCTCTTTGTTTTGTCTTGTCTACACTTTTCTGAAACCTCTTTCTTTGTGCTGTCCTCCAGATCCAAACATCAGACAGCTGGACTCTCGACTCAATTGACAAAATCTTTTCAACGAGGAAAAGAGGTTTGGGGAGCCTGGCTGCCCTGATGGAACCATTGCTGCGGGATACGTGAGAGATTCCTCAGATAAATGGAGAATCATGTGCCTCCCATTCCTTTCCATCAAGGACGTGGAAGACATCTACCTAATTGGAACCGTGATCGCGGGGCACCTGCTGATTGGGCTGGGCATTGCTCTGGTGTATCGTCAAATTCGTAAGACAATGGCAACCACTCAAGGAGCCCAAAGGCTGTTCGTCGCAATGGAAGGTTGTGGGATCACAGACTGGGGCGGTTTTGATCCCAAGATGGATCACATCATGAAAAAGCTTGTTGAAAGACAAAAATTGGAAATGAGGGCCAGCATGGACGAATAGAACAGATAAGCCATTGTAATGTCTGCTCGCGGAAAAACAAAAATCCTCATCTACGATCTTACTCCATGGAATGGCCTTGACGCTGCAACAACAGGAGCAGCCTGTTCGGAAAACATCCCCTGAGGACACCTCAATAATGGACGCTTTTGACCTCCCTCCCTCCTCAATGAAACCTGGAGTCGAACCCTTTCTTGCATGCATAACAGCTCCAGGCCTATGGACACTACATCAACACACACAGGACAATGGGCATACACACACACACACCACCACCCCCACCCCACGCCTTCACTACCGCTTGATTCCCCCTCCGGTTTGATGGATGACTGGCAGCGCTTTATAGCAGCAGTCGATCTCTAGGGCCCCAACTCCCCCTCCTCTGTTGCGAGTTGTCGTGATTATATGTAACATGTTTATTTGTGCATGGCATCGAGGTTTTTTCACACTCCAGGCAGTCTAGACTGTATTTTTTTACACTTATGAATTGACTAAGGTGGACCCCGACTTAAACAAGTTGGAAAACTTATTCGGGTGTTACCATTTAGTGGTCAATTGTACAGAATATGTACTGTACTGTGCAATCTACTAATAAAAGTTTCAATCAATTAATCAATCTTATTGCCAATTGTTTTACCTTTTTCCCATCTTTTACGGGGCCATCAGTGTTCCTGTTCTGTAATCCTGTACACTGTTTGTTTGTCTAATCTTGAACGGGTTTGTGCTGAAAACATAGTTTGTACTTGTACTTGTGCAATGACAATGAAGTCCTATCCTATGTAAATATGGCAATCTACAGCACTTTTAAACTTGCTATTAATTGGCCTACGCCGGATATCTACATTTTTTAAAATGAATACTAGATTTTGCTCAAAATATATGTATAGATAGAAGATCTAATCAATGGTCAACAATGTTTTTTCAACATAAATATTTCACATTACTCGGCCCTCTCTGAATGTAGGTAAACAGTCCTTCCATTTAGGGATGAAAACACTTCCATGTTAAAGTTGTTTAATAATTGCCTCCAAAAAAAATTACTGTAAAACAAAGCACATAAAATAGTGTACATGAATACAAATGAAATTCCAAAATAATGTAATAATAGTCTTTAATCGGCAGTACAATCTGTTACGAGCAAAAACGAGCCAGTGAAAAGATACAGTAAAAAAGTTAGTAGTTATCCGGCTAACTTGATGCTAACATACAATGTATCAGCAAAAATTAGCATCTCAATCGCGGTCTTTTTAAAATGTTGCAAACGACTGTGACATTTTTAGAGAAAAAAAATTAAACATAACCCTAACCCTAACCCACTATTAACCACAAAAAGAAAAAAAAAAGATTTGTACATTTTCAGAAAGTACTATTTTCAAACAAAGAAAACCATTTGATTTTGCCTTTATTTTCGTGTTATCATGCTGTGATTTTACCAGTCTATTGCCCACTTGGCAATAAACTGTCCTCCATGTGGTCCATGAGTCAAAATGACTTTGACACCCCTGCCCCAATGCTTGTCTTTAATGGCCTGTGTTTTTTCAAAGATAAAATCACATTTATAGCTCCGCTAAATTCCTGATGTCAACTGGAGATGTCTCTAACCCCTGCATCTACTCAGTGCATTAGGCAAAGACTGTTGTGATATTAGGTGTTCACTCATGTATTTTGTCTTTTGGTCGAATTTTACTCTCCAAATGGGTTTCCTATTTAATTGATATCGCTTTTCCATGTTTAATCCAAACATTGTAGTTTTTTCTAAGAGCATAATGGTGTCAAACCCGTCACTTCATTGAATATGGCCTGCGAAAGCTTGGAAATAATAAACATCGATGAAGTAACTTATCTTTTCTTACGAAATATATATTTTTTTTGTTTTTTTCCATTTTGACGGAAAAAATATGTACTGCATGAAATTGCATACCTATTAACATTATCCAATACCGCAACAAATATCATAACATTATACTTTCCAAAGTTTTTTTTTTTGTTAAAATAAAAACAAACCTAAATATCTGCTTGACTTATGATTTCAAAGCAAGTTAGCCATTGAATTGTAGACTGTAAAAATGACAATATATTTTACTGTAAAATGTCTGATGTTTTTTTAAAGCATATTACCGTACAGTTGTGATCAAAATTATTCAACCCCCACACAATTTTGGTGTTTTAGCAAGTTGGACATTTATTCCGTATTTTGTTTATAGTCATATCAAATAAAGATGTGTCAAATAGACAAATGCAACTTAAATTGTAACACTGTATTTTACAAAATACCAAAAAAGGACATTTTTCTTCATATCTCATGGACAAAATGATTCAACCCCCTAGTTCCATGCATCTTTAGTACTTAGTAGAACACCCTTTGGCAGTAATGACATCCTTCAAACGTGATACATAAGCGGACACAAGCTTCTTACAACCATCTGCAGGTATTTTAGCCCATTCCTCTTGGGGAAAGGCCTCCAGTTCATTCATATTCTTGGGCTTGCGTGCTGCAACTGCCTTCTTCAAGTCCCACCACAGCTTTTCTATAGGATTTAGGTCTGGCGACTGTGAAGGCCACTCCAGAGTCTTCCAGCCCTTCTTCTGCAACCACTCTGATCTTGATTTGGAGGTATGCTTGGGATCCTTGTCCTGTTGGAAAGTCCAACGTCTCCCAAGCCTCAGCTTCGTCACTGACTTCATGACATTTGCAGCTAATATATTCTGCTCGGAAATAGAATTCATAATGCCTTGAACGCGCTGGAGATTCCCGGTACCTGAGGCAGAGAACCAGCCCCAGAGCATGATTGACCCCCCACCATGCTTAACAGTAGGCAAGGTGTTCTTCTCTTTGTAAGCAAGCTTAAATTTTTCTCCTCCAGACAAAACGTTGATTCATAGGCCAAAAGAGTTCCACTTTTGTCTCATTACTCCATTGAACAGTTTTCCAAAACCTTTGGGGTTTGTCCAGATGATTTTTGGCATATTGGAGTCTATTTTTCTTGTGCCTGGTAGTCAGAAGTGGGGTGCGCCTGGGAGTTCTGGCATGGAGGCCTTCATCTCGTAGTGCGCGCCTTATTGTCTGGGACGAAACCTTTGTTCCCCCCTCTTTAATGTCCTGTTGTAGTTCCTCAGCTGTTACCCGGGGGTTTTTCATCACTGTACGCTTCAAATACCGGACAGCAGTTGCACACAGCATCCTCTTTCTACCACGCCCAGGTAGTGTTTCCACTGTGCCTTTAGCTTTAAACTTGCAAATTCTGCTCCCAACTGTGTCTCTTGGAATGTGTAATGTCTTTGCTATTATCTTAAATCCATATCCTTTCTTATGAAGAGAAATTACCTCCTCTCTTGACTTCTGTGACCACTCCCTGGACTTCACCATGTTGCAAATACACCATTGACCATCTACAAGAAGCTGAGCGTCAAAATCTTTTTCAATCAGTATAATTGTTGCTCGTTATGGTTCTAATCACATCTACAGGTGTTTTCAACACCTGATTGAAAATACCTTATTCAAATTCTGTTCTTAAGAGTTATGATCTTCGAGGGGTTGACTAATTTTGTCAATGAGATATTAAAAGAAATGACACTGTTTGGTATGTTACAAAATATAATGTTGTAATTCAAGGTGCATTTGTCTATTTAATGCATCTTTATTTGATATGACTATAAACAAAATACGTAATAAATGTACACCTTGCTAAAACACCAAAATTGTATGGGGGTTGAATAATTTTGATCACAACTGTAGATAAAAAATAAAAAAATGACCACATTTTTTTAAAGATAAAATTCCGTCGACTGAGCTGCCAGTTTTTTTTGTTTTTTTTTCCATAAAATCTATGGTTGTTGTTTTTACAATCCATCCATCCATTTTTTTCTACCGCTTGTCTCTTTTGGAGTGGCGGGGGTTGCTGGGGCCTATTTTAGCTGCATTCGGGCGGAAGGCGGTGTACACTCTGGACAAGTCGCCACCTCATCACAGTGTTTTTACAATGTATTACTTTAATGTAGTAGCACCTTTTATACATTAAAAAACAAATGCTTCTTCAGTTTCTAGGTTAAACAAAAACTAGTGATACTGGTTTTGCATTTACAGAAATATGTTGTAAAAACAACAACCGTACTGCCATAATTAAAAAAAAACAAACAACAGCTGTACTGTTTTTCTATTGACCGTAATATGTTGTAAGAAAAAAATATATATAAAAAGCTGTATATTTTATAGTAACATTCTGGTGAATCAGTTTTTGTTTAACATTGTATATATAATAATCAAGTACATACAAATACAAATTTGGATATTATTCACTGTTACAACCAGCCCTCTGATCGCAGCCATAGCTGTGATGTGGCCCTTAATGAAAACAAGTTTGACACCCCTGAGATAAAAAAAAAATCCCAGGCGACGGTACACTTCTCCCAACTCCTCATTCCAAAAAGCAATATAAGGATCTGAAAGTTGTCTTTGTCTACCTTAGTCCTCTGTCCTTCTTTCTGTCAGCAGCGTAAACTGTCTCCTCTGTAATCTGATTTTATTTGACATCTCAAATAAATACTTAAAATACCTGAGCTTTCTCCGGACATGTCTTTATTGAAAAGGGGAAATTCCAAAAAAGCATCCGAAGGGAACTACAGAATGACAGCTGGAAGAAGAGCGTAGAGGAACCAGCCCTTTTTTTGTATCCTTGCTGTTGAAGTCGGGAAATAAAGGAAATGAGAGAAAGGGAAATGAGGGTATAAATAAATGTTGTTGAAGAAAAACAAAACAACTACAGGAAGAAAGAATGAAGAATCAGGCATACGGAAAGGAAGCAATATCAGAAGGATTAGGAAACTAGTTGGAGGGTTCCAATGGAGGGCAGGAAGGGCGCAGATAATCAGAAAGTGTAACTCAGCCTGAGTCCCTCTGGCTTATTGCTGATGATTAAAAACAATATCCATTCTTCATCTGGATGGAATAACAAAAGGATGCAAACACACGGCGGTCATATGCTGGAAGGAGCTCTCCAGCACACCAGGAGCTGTCCACCTACCCATTCTAAAGTCTGGCGCTGAAATCTTCAACTCAAAACAGTAAGAATTTGGACAAAAAGGTTATGCAGTCAGGTTTAACCACCTTTTTAATAACCGGCACACTTAAAATCCTTCCATTTTCTCAAAACTTGACAGTGCGCCTTATAACCCGGTGCGCCTAATGTACGGAATCATTTTGGTTGTGCTTACCAACGTTAAAGCTATTTTATTTGGTACATGGTGAAATTATAAATGTGACCAGTAGATAGCAGTTGCACATAAGAGATATGTACAGACTGCAATATGATGGCAGTCACACCTAAGAGATATGTGTAAACTGCAATATGACTCAAGTAAACAACGCCAAAATTGTATATATTCCATTAAAAAAAATATGGAACAAAAAACAACAGTGGCTTAGTGGTTAGAGTGTCCGTCCTGAGATTTGTAGGTCGTGAGTTCAAACCCCGGCCGAGTCATACCAAAGACTGTAAAAATGGGAGCCGTGACCTCCCTGCTTGGCACTCAGCATCAGCATTGGGGGTTGAATCACCAAAAATGATTCCCAGGCGCAGCCACCGCTGCTGCTCACTGCTCCCCTCACCTCCGAGGGGGTGATCAAGGGGTGATGGGTCATTTGCAGAGAATAATTTCGCTACACCTAGTCCGTGTGTGTGACAATCATGGGTACTTTAACTTTAACTTAAGCTTAAAAATCTATGAAAATGTTTTACTACTAGGTTGGTAAGCTATGGAACCGCACCGCTTAATAGATTGCTTCAACATACAAGTATTACTGAAGTGTGTGTATAAGGTAAGACATAATATCTGCACTTTTTTTTTGCATTATGCAAAAGCAAACTTTCTTACAATCTGATACCTCCTGATGTGTATTTGGGATCTGCATAAGTCCTGAAAATTTGAGCGTGTCCACCTTTTTAATCCGTGGCAACACCATAGTTGATAAGATTCTTCTTTTTCACTATCTTCTTGTTATAGGACATTCATCCTTTGCTGTTGCCATTTTGTAATATAAATTGGTGTAAAGTTCTTACTTATATCTGTCAGTAGACTCGTCATGAAAGCCCTTAAACATACCGGTATAGTGAGTTAATTATTCACCCAAGGAACTTTAGTTATTAGAGATTTCCAGTCTGATGTTTTGTCACAGGACATATTTTTGGCGTTGTTGTTGCTTGAGTGAGCCACGGATGAGGAAATGCTGCTTTGTTATTGATTGAAGTATAGTCTGAATGTCATTAAAACAGTTAGATCCATCTTTTGACACTTCTTCCATTCTCGTCCTTGCACGCTACACCGCTACAACAAAGATGACGGCGAAAAGACGCTGTCGAAGGTAAGCCACGTAAATAAGACCGCCCACAAAACGGCACATCCTGAAGCGACAGTCAGAAAGTTGTGAAGTGTGAATTATATGTACAGTATATAGCGCTTTTCTCTAGTGACTCAAAGCGCTTTACATAGTGAAACCCAACATTTAAGTTATATTTAAACCAGTGTGGGTGGCACTGGGAGCAGGTGGGTAAAGTGTCTTGCCCAAGGACACAACGGCAGTGACTAGGATGGCGGAAGCGGGAATCGAACCTGCAACCCTCAAGTTGCTGGCACGGCCGCTATACCAACCGAGCTATGCCGGCCCACCAAGTTGCTTGATGAGGATCTGTAAAACATCATCTATGCAACATTTTGACCAAAGAACCACCATTACATGTTATGTAGACCACAAGAAAGTGTTTTCGATTCAGAAAAAAATCATAATATGAACCCTTTTATGCGCCCTGTAATCGGATGCGCCATTTGTATGAAAATACACCTGCACTGCAAAAAGTCAGTGTTCAAAAACAAGAAAAAAAAATACAAAAATGAGGGGTATTTTATTTGAACTAAGCAAAATTATCTGCCAATAGAACAAGAACATTTGGCTTGTCAATCAGCTAACCTCAATGAACCCAAAAATACCTTAAAATAAATATATTTTCACTAATAACAAGTGCTCTTTTCTTGGTAGAAAAAAAGAGACCTTTTTGCTCAGTATGTTGAAAAATATTTTTAAATAAGTAAATGCTAGTGCCATTATCTTGACAAAATGTTATGCAATCGGCATCAAGATATGTTTTTTCACGCTTGAAGGAGGTCAGACCCTCAAGACTGAACAGTCAAAACATACCTGTTTGTGAGAGACCTGAAAGACTTAAAAGTCGAAACATACCTGTTGTAAAAAGATCATTATTAAAACTCCTGTCAAACCCGAGCAACTGGCTTCCAGCGTGGATGTGTAAGTGGGAAAAGTTTACATTTGGCGCCCAACTTGAAAAAAAAAAAAGAAAAGAACAATGTCGACACCAAGCCCAATAGAGGCGTTGGGGCAGCTGTTGGCGGAAGTATCCACGGCCAATCACCGGCAGATGGAAGCAATGCAGGGACAAATTGCACAACAAAACCAAATCCTGCAAGCCCATGGTAACGGCAATAGCGGAGAACGAGGAGATGGGGCCCGAGGTTCCCCCCCTTCTCCCGGCCCTTCCTTCTCCGCTGTGATAATCATCTGACGCCATCACAGAAAGCAGATGTGGCCAATTTGCAGCAACATTTTGCTGACGTGTTCTCCTCCCTGCCAGGCCACACAAACCTCACCCAACATCAGCCCAGGCGTGACGGTGAGGTCTCAGCCCTATAGGCTACTTGAACACAAGCGCAAAGTAGTTTGAGAGGAATTAAAAGCCATGCTGGAACTGGGGGTAATAGAAGAGTCACACAGTGCATGGTGCAGTCCCATAGTTCTGGTAGGGAAGTAAGATGGGTCTGTGCGATTCTGTGTGGACAACCGCAAGGTAAATAATGTGCCACGTTTTGATGTATACCTGATGCCCCGGGTCGACGAGCTCCTAGACCAGTTGGGTACTGCTCGTTTTTTTACGACACTGGAATTAACTAAGGGTTACTGGCAGATTCCCTTGTCTCCAGAGTCTAAGAAAATAACGGCATTCTCGACTCCGGTGTCAGATGTATTTGTTGTTGACGAACCCCAAGATGCAGAGACGGAGGCAGGCATAGAATATGAAAACATGATTTAATTAAAACTAAACAAGAACAAACAGAAAGCACGCACGTGGGCGGAATAACAAACTAAGGGAGCTAGCACTGGAAGCTAGAAAACAAAAAGGAACTTTAGCATGGAAGCTAGTGGATAGCAAACAGAAAAACTGGAAATAACTAATGCTCACAGAAACAGCTTACCGCTACGACGACCAGGACAAAATGTAGCATGACAGGTAGTAGCTGTAACAAAACGACACGACAGGTAGCACGACAAGAGTGATATGTGGCAACGACAATACAAATGACAATACAATGATCCAGCAACTGACACAAGACAAAGCAGGTACAAATAGGAGCGGGCTGATTGGCAACAGGTGTGGCCAGCTGCCAATCAGCCGCAGCTGAGGAGGAACACAGCATTCAGGGAACAAGACAGGAAGCTGACAAAATAAGAGCACTAGACCGGAACTAAAGACAGGAGATACTAAACACAGAGGAAACAGACAAATGCAGAGGAAAAAACTCAAACATAGACAAACTGTCAGGGGAAAGCCTGACATCCGGAACGGTTTATAGCAATTCGTGACCCATCCGTTCGGCTTGTTCGGTGCGCCCGCCACCTTTCAGAGACTCAAGGACCGGGTAATTTGTCCCCACGCGGCATATGCTGCCGCCTATCTGGATGATGTCATCATCCAGTGGAACAACTGGGCGGAGCATATGCAGAGGGTGGGGGCGGTACTCGAGTCCCTAAAGCAGGCGGGGCTCACCGCCAACCCGGCGAAGTGCACGGTTGGCCGGAGGGAGGTACAGTATCTGGGGTACCACTTGGGGGAAGGTCAGGTGCGGCCTCAGATAGATAAAACCGCGGCCGTTGCGGCCTGCCCGACCCCGAAGACAAAAAAAGAGGTGAGGCAGTTTTTGGGGCTGGTGGGCTACTACCGGAGGTTTGTCCCAGGGTTTGGGGACCTGACCAGCCCACTAACTGACCTCACCCGAAAAGGTGCTCCAGATCTGGTCCAATGGACAGAGCAGTGCCAGCAGGCATTCGGGAAGGTGAGGAAAGCACTTTGCGAGGAGCCGGTACTGCACGTGCCTGATTTTTCCCTCCCATTTTCTTTGCAGGCGGATGCGTCGGGCAGAGGGCTGTGAGCTGTTTTATCCTAGCAGAAGAAGGGTAACGACCACCACGTCCTATACATCAGCCGAAAGTTGTCAGAACGAGAGAGCCGGTACAGCACGGGGGAGAAGGAGTGCCTTGCCATCCGCTGGGCGGTCGGTGCCATCCGCTGGGCGGTCGGTGCCCTCCGGTACTACCTGCTGGGACGCCCGTTCAGCCTCTGCTCGCACCACAAGCCTCTCCAGTGGCTCCACCGCATGAAAGATGCCAGCGCGGATCACCCGTTGGTATCTCGCTTTACAACCCTAACATTTCAGAGTGATCCATAGGCCGGGGGCACAGATGGCTGTGGCAGACTTTCTCTCCCGCTCTCATGCGAAGGGGGGGGCTTAGGAGTAGGCGTGGTCGGACGATGTCCAGGCCTAAGTCTGGTGGTGGAGGTATGTGGAGGAGGATTGTGATCAGCGCACTGTTGGAGTAAAGGTTTGCGACCCCGTCTGGGCTGCTGGAGACAGCGCACCCTCAGACGGGGGCGTGGCATGTGCTGACTGAAAGATACAGCTGTCAGATGATTAGTTTGCGCAGGTGGTACGTGTTAAACTAATCATCTGTTGTTTTTAACAGTGAGCGGCCGAGTGCAAGGAAGGAGGTCAGATCTGCAAGACTGAAAAGTCAAAACATACCTGTTTGTGAGAGACCTGGAAGACTTAAAAGTCGAAACATACCTGTTGTAAGAAGATCATTATTAAAACTCCTGTCAAACCCAAACAACTGGCTTCCAGCGTGGATGTGTAAGTAGGAAAAGCTTACACTGCTTAGTGAGAAGAAGTATCTTATCAGACAGGAAATAAGCAAATATCACTCTTATTTGAGATATTTAATCTTACTTAGAGTTCAGTTTTTTGCAGTGTGACGAGACCCGCTCATCGGCAGTGTACCTTTTAATCCGGTGTGCCCTATGGTTAATTTTTATTTTTTTTAAATATATGTATGTATGTAGAGGACGCTAAAGGCAGTGCCGTTAATGCATGCCCCCAATATTGTCGTCCGGGTAGAAATGGGGAAAAATGAAATTCGAGAGTTTGTTTACCCCGGCAGATTTTTGCGAAGGGCACTGAAATTTGGGAGTCCGGTAAAATCGGGAGTAATACTCAAGTATGAGTACTACTAATACTCAAGTATGAGTATTAGTGGTGAATGCGGTGTTATAAAACCAGCGGGCCAGCTCTAATGTTAATTTCATACTGCCTCAAGGGCCAAATGAAATTACATGGCGGGCCAAATTTGGCCCCTCGGGTCAGAGTTTGACACCCATGTGCTAGGGGATCGAATCCTTTTTTTTTGTTTATTCATAGACTTCAAATAAAAACATTTTTGGGGGGGTAATCTGTTTTACTCTGTTAAAATGAACCTAGCAAAATAATATGGACTGTTCATGTGTTTGTTATAAATTATTCCCCACTCTGTTCAAAAAAGTGACTGACACACCTTTTTTCTCAGGGCGACCGACATTCAGAATCTGCACCCCTTTTTCGGAAACTGGACTGCTGTACAGGTAAGATTGGGCTCACGTAGTAGCAACTACCGTATTTTTCGCACTATAAGTCGCAGTTTTTTTTCATAGGGTGCGACTTATACTCAGGATTGATTTATGTGTGAAATTATTAACATATTACCGTAAGATATCAAAAAACATTATTTAGCTCATTCACGTAAGAGACTAGACGTATAAACCCCGTTTCCATATGAGTTGGGAAATTGTGTTGGATGTAAATAAAAACGGAATACAATGATTTGCAAATCATTTTCCACCCATATTCAGTTGAATATGCTACAAAGACAACATATTTGATGTTCAAACTGATAAACATCTTTTTTTTTTGGCAAATAATCATTAACTTTAGAATTTGATGCCAGCAACACAAGACAAAGAAGTTGGGAAAGGTGGCAATAAATACTGATAAAGTTGAGGAATGCTCACCAAACTTATTTGGAACATCCCACAGGTGTGCAGGCCAATTGGGAACAGGTGGGTGCCATGATTGGGTATAAAAATATCCATCCATTTTCTACCGCTTATTCCCTTTTGCGTCGCGGGGGGCGCTGGTGCCTATCTCAGTTACAATTGGGCGGAAGGCGGGTTTCACCCTGGACAAGTCGCCACCTCATCGCAGGGCCAACACAGATAGACAGACAACATTCACACACTAGGGCCAATTTAG
Organism: Nerophis ophidion; assembly: GCF_033978795.1. Lineage (NCBI taxonomy): Eukaryota > Metazoa > Chordata > Actinopteri > Syngnathiformes > Syngnathidae > Nerophis > Nerophis ophidion. The sequence goes on along the minus strand of NC_084629.1, from coordinate 34,050,000 downwards.
TGTTGCCAATCAACCAGCTTCCCAAAAATGCTCAGTCTTTCACAAGAAAGGAAGGGGCGAGGTACACCCCTTTGTCCACAACTGCTTGAGCAATAGTCAAACAGTTTAAGAACGTTTCTCAAAGTGCAATTGCAAGAAATTTGGGGATTTCAACATTCTCTCTAGCCTCTGGTGAGGGCGGTCACACTCTCCATTCCCTCCTTCTCTGCTTGCTCTCTTTGTCTTTTTCTTTGTCTGAACTTTTTTAAAGCCTCGTTTTTTGTGCTGTCCTCTAATCTAAATTTCAATATGAATATGATCAGCTGGACTATTGACGCAATTGACACAGTCTTTTCGACAAGAAAAAGAGGTTTGGGGGAGCCTGGCTGCCCTGATGGAACCAATGCTGCGGGTTACCTGAGGGACTCCTGGAACACATGGAGGATTATGTGCCTCTCAGCCCTTTCCATCGAGGACGTCAAAGACATCTACCTTTTTGGAGCTGTGATCGTGGGGCATATGCTGGGTATTGCTCTGGTGTATCGACAAATTGGGAAGACGATGGCAGTCACTCAAGGGACCCAACGGTTGTTCAACGCAATGGAAGGATTGGGTGGGGCTGTGGGAACACAGACTCGTGCGATTTCTGAGTTGAATCGCAAAATGGATCTCATCTTGGAAAGTTTGCAGAGAAGGCATAATAATTGGAATGGAAGAAATCTAGCATGGACAAACAGAGAGATACGTCACTATTTTGGTCTCCTCGAAGAAAAACAACTTCTTAATCCACGATTTGGACTCCCTTGAATGGTCTTGACACGGGAACGGGCTGTTCTGAAGAAAATCTCCCGAGGACTCCTCAAAGATAGACGCTTTTGACCTTCCTTTTTGTCAACAACACCTGTAGCTGAACTTTATCGGCCTCAGGCATACAAAAACATTCATCATCTCTCCCAAAGTTAATTGGGTATATATGCACACACATGACCCCCACCCTTGAAATCAACGCCTTCACCACTGCTTAATTCCCCTGGGACTGTGGATGGCTGAGCAGCGCTATACAGCGTCAGCGAGTCTCCTCAAACTAACCCCCACTCTCTGTTGCAATTGGTGTGATATACGTACCATGTCTAAATGTGTGCCATGCTGTGTGAGTTTTTTTGTTTTTTTTCCTTGGACTTAGTCTGGACCCCTCCTGAGGGTTTAGCCTTAGACTGATATTTTTTTACTCCCCCTCCTCTCACCCAATGTCACCCTTTTCTCGCCGTTTTAAGGAGCGCCGTAAAAATCTACCGAGGACTCCTCAAAGAGAGACGCTTTTGACCTTCCTTTTTGTCAACAACACCTGTAGCTGAACTTTATCGGCCTCAAGCATACAAAAACATTCATCATCTCTCCCAAAGTTAATTGGGTATATATGCACACACATGACCCCCACCCTTGAAATCAATCCCTTCACCACTGCTTAATTCCCCTGGGACTGTGGATGGCTGAGCAGCTCTATAGAGCATCAGCGAGTCTCGTCAAACCAACCCCCACACTCTGTTGCAATTGGTGTGATATACGTGCCATGTCTAAATGTGTCCCATGCTATGTGAGGTTTTTTTTTTTCCTTGGACTTAGTCTGGACCCCTCCTGAGGGTCTAGCCTTAGACTGATATTTTTTTACTCCCCCTCCTCTCACCCAATGTCACCCTTTTCTCACCTTTTCAAGGAGCGCCGTAAAAATGGCTGATCCGTTGGCGGTCCCGTCTTGTCTCCCGGTAACGTATGTCTGCTCTTAATGGGACTGTGCCGAAAATGGAATTTTCAGTTCTTATGTGTCTTGTGCATGTTAAGAATTGACAATAAAATAATCTAGATTTTTGAATGTAGTGTCCATAATATCATCAAAAAGTTCAGAGAATCTGGAGAAATCACTCCAGGTAAGCGGCATGGCCGGAAACCAACATTGAATGACCGTGACCTTCCATCCCTCAGACGGCACTGTATCAAAACCCGACATCAATCTCTAAAAGATATCACCACATGGGCTCAGGAACACTTCAGAAAACCACTGTCACTAAATACAGATGTTTGCTACATCTGTATGTTCAAGTTAAAGCTCTACAATACAAAGCGAAAGCCATTTATCAACAACATCCAGAAACGCCGCCGGCTTCTCTGGGCCCTGGATCATTTAAGATGGACAAATGCAAAGTGGAAAAGTGTTCTGTGGTCTGACGAGTCCACATTTCAAATTATATTTGGAAACTGTGGACGTGGTGACCTCCGGAACAAAGAGGAAAATAACTATCCAGATTGTTATAGGTGCAAAGTTCAAAAGCCAGCATCTATGATGGTATGGGGGTGCATTAGTGCCCAAGGCATGGGCAACTTACACATCTGTGAAGGCACCATTAATGCTGAAAGTTACTTACAGGTTTTGGAACAACATATGCTGGTACGGGCCTGGTATGTTAACGTAACATATTATGGTAAGAGTCCTTTAAATAACTATAATATATAGAACAAGTGATAAATTTACCAAACAATATGTCACTTCTAATCGATAAATCCGATAAAATCTTATACGTCTAGTCTCCTACGTGAATGAGCTAAATAATATTATTTGATATTTTACGGCAATGTGTTAATAATTTCACACATAAGTCGCTCCTGAGTACAAGTACAACTATGAAAAAAACTGCGACTTATAGTCAGAAAATTACGGTAATTGTGTAAATAATCACAAAAAAAAATAAAAAATTACTTATTTTAATTAACATATTTGTTGTTCTTCTAGCAAGTCTCTGTGGCCTTTGGCTGAGCAAAACTTGAACAACTGCAACAATAACGACAGGTAAGATGACATTGCCAAATAACAATATACAGTCATGGTCAAAAGTTTACATACACCTGTAAAGAACACAATGTCATGTCTGTCTTGCGTTTCCAAGACTCTCCACAAGTCCCATTTGTTTGGTGATAGAGTGATTGGAGCACACACTTGCCTGTCACAATAAAACATTCATGAAGTTTGGCTCTCTTATGAATTTTTTATGGGTCTACTGAAAATGTGACCAAATCCGCTGGGTCAAAAGTATACATACAGCAATGTTAATATTTGCTTACATGCCCCTTGGCAAGTTTCACTGCAATAAGACATTTTTGGTAGCCATCCACAAGTTTCTGGTTGAATTTTTGACCACTCCTTTTGATTTGATTATAAGGCGCACTGGCTTATAGTCAGGTGTGTTCATACATAAGGCGCACCAGATTATAAGCCGCATTAAAGGGGTCATATTATTATAATTTTCTAAATATATAACACCTCTTTGTGGTCTACATGATATGTAATGGTGGTTCTTTGGTAAAAATGTTTAATGGATTATGTTTTACAGACCATCTTCAAGCCGCTTTCTGGGATGCGCCATTTTGTGGGCGGACTTACTTACGTGCCTCCACTTCGACAGCGTCTTCTCTCCGTCATCTTTGCTGTAGCGGTGTAGCGTGCAAGGACGGAAGTGAAAGAAGTGTCAAAAGTTGGAGCTAACTGTTTTAATGACATTCAGACTTTACTTCAATCAACAACGGAGCAGCATCTCCTCATCCATGAAAAACTGTCCGACTGAAACACTCTAATAATTAAAGTTCCTTGGGTGAATAATGTAAACTCACTACACAAGCTTCCATAGCGAGTTTACTGACAGATTTAAGTTAGAACTTCACACTACTTTATATTAGAAATGTCAACAGCGGAGGATGAATGTCCCATAACAAGAAGATAGAGAAAAATAAGACTACGTTATCCCCACGGACTACAGTGGCGGAAGTGTGCACATTTTAAGGACTTATCCAGATCCCAAATGCACATCAGCAGGTACAAAAAGATAAGAACATTTGGTTTTGCATATTATTTTGAAACAAAACACCAGATAAGGGTGTGAGTTTTCCTTGCCCTTATGTGGGCCTACCGAGGATGTCGTAGTGGTTTGTGTTGTAGTTTGTGCAGCCCTTTGAGACACTAGTGAGTTAGGGCTATATAAGTAAACATTGATTGATTGATGATTGAGATAATATGTCTGCTAGTGGGTGCCATGTAGATAGATAGATAGATAGATAGATAGATAGTACTTTATTGATTCCTTCAGGAGAGTTCCTTCAGGAAAATAAAAAAAATAAAAATTGGAAACGCTTCACGAATTTGCGTGTCATCCTTGCTGCATGTCGCGGTCCTTATACACACACCATAGTAATACTTGTATCTCTGACTACGGTAGCCGCATTGGGCCGTCAATCCATCAAGTGGTGCGGCTTCAAAGTCATACTAAAACATTTTGACAGATTTTTGAGTGCCTTGTGTAATGTTCTTTATTTTCAATGGCACATTTAAAATGTTGGTGTTGTTTACTTGCGCCCTATTGTAGTCTACATGTATATATTATGGGTGACTGCCATATTCTGGTCACATGTATCATTACACCATGTACCAAATTAAATTGCTTGGAGGACAGTAAGCACAACCAGAATTATTGTGTGTATTATTATTATTTTTATATATATATATATGTTTTAGCTTTTGGTTGGGGACCCTTTGGGACCGTGCGACAAGGGGTGGCACTTTTGTGACTTCTGCTGTGTTTTTTTGTGAACTTCTGGATCTGCCTGCCGGGAGTTTTCTGGCCAAGGAAACCAGCTGCTGGGTCTGTGCCACACCACAGTCTGTTTGGAGAGACTGGAGGAGATGTGGATGAAGAGACAGGGCTGCGGAGCTAACACTGAGCGCCAGGACGGACAGGCCTAGCAGTGTCTTGGCTGAATGAGCAGGTATCGGACACCTTAGTCTCCTTAGACGCATCCTTGCTCATCCATGCGGACTGGACACTGGCCGAGTACATGGGCGGCCGAGAGTGGAGTCGGCTCTCTTGGTTGCTTTATTGGGCGGCCGAGAGTGGAGTCGGCTCTCTTGGTTGCTTTATTGGGTCTGCTCCTGTCTCTGGCCATACTCCCTCCACCCCAGCAGTCGATGGCGTGGAATACTGCAGAGGCCACCACAGCGTGTATGTTTGTTTTACTTTTTAGTGATAGCTGTATGTAGAAGTTGCTGGTTGCATCAGCTCTCCTCTTTTAATGTCTTTTATGTCCTTTTTGTTCCTTGATTTTCATGTTTCCCTCTGACACACATGAAAGATGGATGTGTATCTCACCTTTTTTGAAAGGGATGGCGGAAGTTGGCAGACCCGTCAGCAATCCTGTTCTGTCTCCCTGTAATGTTTGTCTGATCTTGAATGGTATTGTGCTGAAAATTGGAAATTCCCCTCGGGGATTAATAAAGTATTTCTGATTCTGATTCTGATTAGGCGCACCGGGTTAATGCACACTGTCGATTTTTGAGAAAATGAAAGGCTCTAAAGTATGCCTTATATCCATCCATCCATTCATCTTCTCCCGCTTATCCGAGGTCAGGTCGTGGGGGCAGCAGCTTAAACAGGGAAGCCCAGACTTTCCTCTCCCCAACCACTTCGTCAAGCTCTTTACCGGGGGATCCTGAGGCTTTCCCAGGCCAGCCGGGAGAAATAGTCTTCCCAACGTGTCCTGGATCTTTCTTCCCTGTGGCCTCCTACCGGGAGGAGTTCGGTGGCATCCTGACCAGATGCCCGAACCACCTCATCTGGTTCCTCTCAATGTGAAGGAGCAGCGGCTGTACTTTGAGCTCCCCCCGGATGGCAGAGCTTCTCACCCTATATCTAAGGGAGAGCCCAGCCACCCGGCGGAAGAAGCTCATTTCGGCCGTTTGTACCCGTGGTCCTGTTCTTTCGGTCATAATCCAGATTTCATGACCATAGGGGAGGACGGGAACGTAGATCGACCGTTATTTTGAGAGCTTTGCCTTCCGACTCAGCTCCTTCTTCACCACAACTGATCGATAAAGCGTCCGCATTACTGAAGACGCCGAACCGATCCCCCTGTCGATCTCACGATCCACTCTATCTCTCACTCGTGAACAAGACTCTGAGGTACTTGAACTCCTCCACTTGGGGCAAGATCTCCTCCCAAACCCGGAGATGTCCCTCCACCCTTTTCCGGGCGAGAACCCTGGACCCGATTGCCTTCCCAGTCGCTTCACACTCGGCTGCGAACCGATCCAGTGAGCGCTGAAGATCCTGGCCTGATGAAGCCATCAGGACCACACCATCTGCAAAAAGCAGGTACCTAACAGCCACCAAACCGGAACCCCTCAACGCCTTGACTGCGCCTAGAAATTCTGTACATAAAATTTTTGAATTGAATCGGTGACAAGGGGCAGCCTTGGCGAAGTCCAACCCTCATTGGAAACGGGTCCGACTTACTGCCGGCAATGCGGACCAAGCTTTCACACTGATTATACAATAAGACAGTCCGTTACCCCATACTCTCTGAGCACTCTCCACAGGACTTCCCGGGGTACACCACGGTCGAATGCCTTCTCCAAGTCCACAAAGCACATGTAGACTGGTTGGGCAAACTCCCATGCACCCTCAAGGACCGTGCCGAGAGTATAGAGCTGGTCCACAGTTCCACGACCAGGATGAATCCTACACTGTTCCTCCTGAATCCAAGGTTCGACTATCCGGCGTAGCTTCCTCTCCAGTACACCTGAATAGACCTTACCGGGAAGGCTGACTGCGCATAGAAATTCTGTCTATAAAAGTTATGAACATAAGTGCGCCCTATAGTCTGAAATATACTTACAAGTAAAGAAAAAGCAGTGAAACCTGGTTAACAGTAACGACGTCCTCAATCTTAACTCGGACAGAGTGACGGGGCGCTGAGAGAGAAGATTAGTTCCTCAAAGGTCGGTCGGCTGGCATGAAGACACAGAGCTCACTTTCTTGCAATGGTCATCTCTTATGACTTCCTGGCTGAGCTGTGAGTGGAAAACGTTACGGACGTCAGTACCGCCGAATAAGTTCACCTTCTGGTTCTGAGGCAATCACTGGAGTTTGTTCCTTTTGTCATTGCCGGTGCACTCCTGTGATGGAATAGTTCCACCAGGCGGGTGTTTCACTCGTGTTATTGTGCTGCGTCTCACTAAACGATGACGCACCCATCACTTACACCACTGTGGCGACTCGGAATCTTCTAGTTTTTATCCCTAAACCCCCAGATCATGACATGCCTGTCTGCGTTCCTCCTCCACGTTCTGCTAGTTCAGCTCCCTGCCTGCGCTCCACACGTCTCCTCCTGCAGCCACCTGCTTCCCTTTTGTCCACGTCTGATATCATCCACTCTCCCATCAATCGCCACCACTCCAGGACATTTAATAAGCCGTGGCTGGAGACCATGCACAGTTTTTTTTGTCTCATAACTGAGTGAAATGACTCAGGAGGATCTCAGTGAGGACCATAATAGGGCCAAACATCCCTCAGTTCTCAGGTAATGTGTTTAATGCTCCCTCTCCATGTCACACTTACACTTAGACTTTCTGTGGATGATGTGGAATATTGTATGAGAAGCACTCACTCCTCCACTAATGATGAGGTCCACTACTCTTTTCTGACAGAAAGTTGAAATCCAACACCCGAACATTTCAGAAAACTTTCCAACCATGGAGTTTGCAATACACCTTATAGAAGGTTCAAACTATTGTACACAAATGAGCAAACACAAGAAAGCAGGGGTGCGGGGAAAAAAAATAAAAACAATTCTAATGAATCGCAATTATTTTTTGTATCCATTTTTAATCAATAAAAAAATGAAATAAAATACAATAAAAAAAAAAATAAAAATAAAAAAAATATATATATATATATATATAGAGAATTTTTGTTTTAATTTGCCCTGTTGAGCCAACAAAGCAACTATGACTGATAAAAAATAATTTTACATGAACATTTCAACATGTCCAAATTTGTTAAAGACAACTACAACTGAGTTGCACGCTACTATTAAACAGCTGGTATGTGTAATAAGTACAGTATTTACAGTATAAACACTTTTTAGGGCTCAACAAAAGGCTGGCACAGTCGACTTAATGGCAAAGACTACTTCCTGGCCACGCAACACTTTTTACAATACACCCTACAGAAGTTTCAAACTATTGTACACACATGAGCAAACACAAGAAAGCAGGGGTGCGGGGAAAAAATAAATAAAAACTATTCTAATGAAATCGCAATTATTTTTTTGTATCGATTTTTAATCAATAATAAAAAAAAAAAAAAAAAAAAACATATATATATATATATATATATATATATATATATATATATATATATATATATATATATATAATTTTTGTTTTAATTTACCCCATTGAGCCATAAAAGCAACTATGACTGATAAAAGTAATTTTACATGAAAATTTCAACATGTCCAAATTTGTTAAAGACAACTACAACTGAGTTGCACGCTACTATTAAACAGCTGGTGTGTGTAATAAGTACAGTATTTACAGTATAAACACTTTTTAGGGCTCAACAAAAGGCTGGCACGGTCGACTTAATGGCAAAGACTACTTCCTGGCTACGCAACACTTTTTGCAATACACCCTACATAAGGTTCAAACTATTGTACACACATGAGCAAACACAAGAAAGCAAGGGTGCGGGGAAATATATATATATATATATATATATATATATATATATATATATATATATATATATATATATATATATATATATATATATATATATATATATATATGCAAATTTCAACATGTCCAAATTTGTTAAAGACAACTACAACTGAGTTGCACGCTACACTTAAACAGCTGGTGTGTGTAATAAGTACAATATTTACAGTATAAACACTTTTTAGGGCTCAACAAAAGGCTGGCACGGTCGACTTAATGGCAAAGACTACTTCCTGGCTACGCAACACTTTTTGCAATACACCCTACATAAGGTTCAAACTATTGTACACACATGAGCAAACACAAGAAAGCAAGGGTGCGGGGAAATATATATATATATATATATATATATATATATATATATATATATATATATATATATATATATATATATATATATATATATATGAAAATTTCAACATGTCCAAATTTGTTAAAGACAACTACAACTGAGTTGCACGCTACACTTAAACAGCTGGTGTGTGTAATAAGTACAATATTTACGGCATAAACACTTTTTAGGGCTCTACAAAAGGCTGGCACAGTCGACTTAATGGCAAAGACTACTTCCTGGCCACGCAACACTCTGAGGAGAAGCACTCAATCCTCCAATAATGATGAGGTCCACTCCTGTTTTCTGACAGAAAGTTTAAATCCAACCCCCGAACCTGTCAGAAAACTTCCCCCCCATGGAGTTTGCAATACACCCTACAACAGGTTCAAACTATTGTACACAAATGTGCAAACACAAGGAAGCAGGGGTGCGGGGAAAAAAACATAAAAAATTCAAATTAATCGCAATTATTTTTTGTATCGATTTTTAATCAATTAAAAAACTATATATAGATATATTTATTATTTTTGTTTTATTTGCCACATTGAGCCAAAAAAGCAACAATGACTGATAAAGTAATTTTACGTGAACATTTCAACATGTCCAAATGTGTTAATGACAACCACAACTGAGTTGCACGCTACAAATAAACAGCTGGTGTATTAAAATAAGTACAAAACTTACTGTACAAATACTTTTTTGGGCTCAACAAAAGGCTGGCACAGTCGACTTAATGGCAAAGACTACTTCCTGACCACAGCATCACTCCGAGGACAAACCGAGATTCATGCGTACTTGCAAATTTATTCACAGCATATCTATCCACTGTGCTAAATTCATAGTTGATCACGTCCGGCACAAGCACTTGGCGGGAAAACAGGCCTTTTGATAGCGGACAATTTGCTATGCCGATAACGCAACCATGGCTGACAGAAAGCACTCGAAAGTAAGGCTACACTTTTCAACCTAGTTTAATGATAATGTACATAGACATGCTACTGATTAGCATTAGTACTTTTTAGGGCTGTAAAATTATATATTTTTTTCCATGATTATTCACAGGTGATCATGTGCTTGTATAAATAAAATTATCTTAAGGCAAGACGCCAACGTTTTTACACAAATGCAATTTATCGTCATAATATTTATTTAAATAGTTTTACATAGATGCATGTCATTTATTTGGACAAAACTCTTGAACAGTTTTATGTAAAGTTCTTTCAGGATGTATTTTGAAGTGAAATTTGCCAGGCAGACTACCAGTCGCAGTCTCTTCACTCATTTTTGTACTGATGTATTCATCGATCTAATCACTGACTGTATGGCTTGTTTGCTCAAAATAAATCTCATGCTTAATCTAAATGTGTGTTAGTGATTAATGCAATACGCTTTTGTGATTAATCACGCGTTAATTTTGGCAACCATAGTAATTTTACATGGTTTATGACAGAACACCTAACAACTAAATTGTATGTTACAATTAAACTGATGGTGTGTAATTTGTACGATACTTGCAGTATTAACTCTTTGTAGGGCTCAACAAAGATCAAGACGGACACCTGTAACTTAATTGCAAAGACTACTTCTTGGCAGACACTGAGATGAATGAACACATGCAAATGAAACTCAGAGGTGTGGGGAAACACGATATAACTAAATAGCTCAGTTATTATCTGCTCCAGTTTGAATCTTAAATTTGAAAATATGTTATTTTTTTATAGAGCAAAATATAATTTATTACCACATGAACACATAGGGAAGTACTGGAAATGTGTAGCTTTGAGTATTGATACCTACGTATAAGGAGTTAGTACAATAATGGTTCAAATAAACAATAGGTAATTCATACATTGGTCTGATTTAATGACATATTAAATAAAATATGTCTATTTAAACTGTCATGAAGGATATGTATACATCCATCCATCCATCCATCATCTTCCGCTTATCCGAGGTCGGGTCGCGGGGGCAACAGCCTAAGCAGGGAAGCCCAAACTTCCCTCTCCCCAGCCACTTCGCCTAGCTCTTCTCGGGGGATCCCGAGGCGTTCCCAGGCCAGCCGGGAGACATAGTCTTCCCAACGTGTCCTGGGTCTTCCCCGTGGCCTCCTACTGGTTGGACGTGCCCTAAACACCTCCCTAAGGAGGCGTTCGGGTGGCATCCTGACCAGATGCCCGAACCACCTCATCTGGCTCCTCTCGATGTGAAGGAGCAGCGGCTTTACTTTGAGTCCCTCCCGGATGGCAGAGCTTCTCACCCTATCTCTAAGGGAGAGCCCCGCCACCCGGCGGAGGAAACTCATTTCGGCCGCTTATACCCGTGATCTTATCCTTTCGGTCATGACCCAAAGCTCATGACCATAGGTGAGGATGGGAACGTAGATCGACCGGTAAATTGAGAGCTTTGCCTTCCGGCTCAGCTCCTTCTTCAACACAACGGATCGGTACAACGTCCGCATTACTGAAGACGCCGCACCGATCCGCCTGTCGATCTAACGATCCACTCTTCCCTCACTCGTGAACAAGACTCCTAGGAACTTGAACTCCTCCACTTGGGGCAGGGTCACCTCCCCAACCCGGAGATGGCACTCCACCCTTTTCCGGGCGAGAACCATGGACTCGGACTTGGAGGTGCTGATTCTCATTCCGGTCGCTTCACACTCGGCTGCGAACCAATCCAGCGAGAGCTGAAGATCCCGGTCAGATGAAGCCATCAGGACCACATCATCTGCAAAAAGCAGAGACCTAATCCTGCGGTTACCAAACAGGAACCCCTCAACGCCTTGACTGCGCCTAGAAATTCTGTCCATAAAAGTTATGAACAGAATCGGTGAAAAAGGACAGCCTTGGCGGAGTCCAACCCTCACTGGAAATGTGTTCGACTTACTGCCGGCAATGCGGACCAAGCTCTGGCACTGATCGTACAGGGAACGGACCGCCACAATAAGACAGTCCGATACCCCATACTCTCTGAGCACCCCCCACAGGACTTCCCGAGGGACACGGTCGAATGCCTTCTCCAAGTCCACAAAGCACATGTAGACTGGTTGGGCAAACTCCCATGCACCCTCAAGAACCCTGCCGAGAGTATAGAGCTGGTCCACAGTTCCACGACCAGGACGAAAACCACACGGTTCCTCCTGAATCCGAGGTTCGACTATCCGACGTAGCCTCCTCTCCAGTACACCTGAATAAACCTTACCGGGAAGGCTGAGGAGTGTGATCCCACGATAGTTGGAACACACCCTCCGGTCCGCCTTCTTAAAGAGAGGAACCACCACCCCGGTCTGCCAATCCAGAGGTACCGCCCCCGATGTCCACGTGATGCTGCAAAGTCTTGTCAACCAAGACAGCCCCACAGCATCCAGAGCCTTAAGGAACTCCGGGCGGATCTCGTCCACCCCTGGGGCCTTGCCACCGAGGAGCTTTTTAACTACCTCAGCGACCTCAGCCCCAGAAATAGGAGAGTCCACCACAGATTCCCCAGGCACTGCTTCCTCATAGGAAGACGTGTTGGTGGGATTGAGGAGGTCTTCGAAGTATTCCTTCCACCTATCCACAACATCCGCAGTCGAGGTCAGCAGAACACCATCCGCACCATACACGGTGTTGATAGTGCACTGCTTCCCCTTCCTGAGGCGGCGGACGGTGGTCCAGAATCGCTTCGAAGCCGTCCGGAAGTCGTTTTCCATGGCTTCCCCGAACTCTTCCCATGTCCGAGTTTTTGCCTCCGCGACCGCTGAAGCTGCACACCGCTTGGCCTGTCGGTACCTGTCCACTGCCTCCGGAGTCCTATGAGCCAAAAGGACCCGATAGGACTCCTTCTTCAGCTCGACGGCATCCCTCACCGCTGGTGTCCACCAAGGGGTTTTAGGATTGCCGCCCCGACAGGCACCAACTACCTTGCGGCCACAGCTCCGATCTGCCGCCTCGACAATAGAGGTGCGGAACATGGTCCACTCGGACTCAATGTCCAGCACCTCCCTCGTGACATGTTCAAAGTTCTTCCGGAGGTGGGAATTGATAC